>NW_006800215.1:0-3058 GCF_000485575.1 Poecilia formosa
CGCTTGCTCCCAGTGGTCCAACAATGATGACGTAAAATTAACCTTTTGCGCGGTTGGTTTTGTTTTTCTCTGTTCTTCTAAATGTATTACGTATTTTTAAAATTAAATTTTGGGGAAATCGCTTAAAGTTTAGGAAACGTTGCATTCAGCCATTAAGCTGGGCAATAGGGGAACAGATCAGTTCGGCTTCAAAGAAATTTGGACAAATTTGCTTTAACAGAAAACTTTTTTTTTTTTAAAGTAATTCACGTGCATTTCCCTTTAATTAATAGAATGACATTTCAGCTGTGTGTCTAAAGGACTATGAACACACACGCCTTGTGTGCCTCTGCTTTGCCCTGTGATGGACTAGTGACCTGTCAGGGCTGTACCCCACCTCTAGTCCATGGATCTTCCCCGTGACCCTGCATGGACAAGTGGGTATGGAATGAATTACTTCAGCAAGAAAAGAAAAAATAAATAAATTAACTTATTGAACAAATTCTTGACAGCTACTTCATTCTCATTGCTCATGTCATTTGGATGAGACAAAACTTCTTTTGGCATTTTTTATTTTCCTTTCTGGTCTTTTATATTAGCTGATTTTTTTTGTACTTCCCATTTCTGTGCAAAAATGTATAATTATTTAACATGCAGTTTAAGATGTGTAAAATGATTCCTACACTTTATTTTTTTTCCATATATTATTAATATTACAGCCATGATCTCTATACAGCTGGTGCAGCTATTCTGTGGCAATATCAGAGGTTTGCCAGAAAACATTAGTGAATAAACAGCTTCATTAAGAGACCCTCATATTTTTTCTTCCCCTTCACATTTTCCACCGTGCTTTGTATTGTTTCTAAAATTCCATTAAGCATATTGGAGGTTGTGGTTGTAATGTGGCAAAGTCTGGAAACAGATGCAAGATATTCGTATTGCATGGCAACATGCTATAAACAAACAGTAATTTTTCTTTGTTGCATTTTGCTTTTCATATGTGAAGAATAAAGTGTGGAAAATAACATGTATTGCCATTTTAAAATAATATTCTTCCAGATAAATGTTCAGCAATTGCGTCTGTTTTCAAACAAATCCAAACTAATATAATTATATGACTGGCAAATGCAGTTATTGTTTTTGTCTTCTGTTTCTTAAAAGCTGTACATCTGTAAAGTAAAATAAAAATCAAGTTTTGCACATGTTCTAGGTATCATTAGACTGTTCTACAAAAAAAAAGAAAAAAAACTTGAGAATAGAACGCTGCAAATAAATATGAAGAGAAATTATGTGTGGTCCACATCCACACATTTATAACACACAAAAGTCAATGAAGTCTTTTATTTTGAAAATCCGACTGGGCTGATTTTACAACCTGTTCAGAGTTGAAGCAAAAGATCACACACAACCTGTAATTCTATGCAAGGATGTAGACGAGCTTTACTTTAAGCAGATGTGTCAGGAAGTTATGACAATGAGGTGACACTTTCAGATGGTAAGCACTGTGGTCTCACTTCACAACCCTCTTATTTAGCGGCCATGTTTCACATTGACATAATCTGCATGTGGAATTGCTGTTTTTGTACAACCCTAAGCTGTCCAACCAAACTCACCCTTCTGATGAAAGTAAAATGCTTGTGGTTTAACACTTGTTACAACTCGGAGAGGCTTATCTACTGCAAAAAGTGCTACAGACTGGCAGAATGTTCACTTTTCACCTAGATTTTTTTTTTACTTCTTCACATTAACTATCCAACAGCTGGCCATGGTGGAGTTTGCACATAAGCTGCTGTAAATGCATTGCTGTGCATAACCGTTGAAAGGGCACAAATAACCGGATCTCCTTGCAGATTGTGAAGTCATGCCATTTCTGGAATTTGTAGCTGGGAGCATTTCAGGTAGATAAATACTTGTGAAGCAAATGCAGCATGGATGCTTGAATGGCTGATGTGACAACGTCTCCCTTGCTGGCTTTTGCAGGTGCAGTGGGGATTGCAGTGGGACATCCGTTGGACACAGTTAAGGTTACATGCAGCTCTGAAACCTGTTAATGTGTCATCGTGTCTAAATCACGCTCGTGATGGAACAATGTTTTATCTGTAGGTGCGTCTGCAAGCCAAGTCTGTGTATAAAGGGATATTTGACTGTGTCACTAAGACGTACTTGAACGAAGGAGTAGGTGACTCATCCTTTGTTTTGATATTTTCGATGAAGCACAAACCTGTTGCAATTAGGATTATGAGGTTGATGTTAATGTTTTGTATCTTCTCTATCAGTTCCATGGATTCTTCAAGGGCATGTCCTTCCCTGTTTTGACCACTGGCCTCGCCAACTCCATTGTCTTTGGCTCCTACAGTAACGCTTTAGATTACCTCTCTCAGTCTGATCGCCGTCTCGCCAGGCACTGCAAACAAGTGTCTTCACTGCAAGTCTTTACTGCGGGTTGCTTTTCAGGCATCGTGCAGGTAAGCTCACTCATCGGCTCATTGGTTTTCACACAAACATCTTCTTACAGAGCCCCAGACGCATTTAAATAGCTGTGATTCTGTTTGAGCTTGAGCTTCAGAATGAAGATTGTTCTTTTAAAGAACATAAAGTGTGGAAACAAGCAAAAGCATATTCATTGTGACATGAATTTTAATATGATCAAGGACGTATTTTAAGTAAGAAAGAAGAAGTCAGTGATGTCTTACAGATTTTTTAATTGCTAGAAAGTCTGCCTATCTGGAGTGTGAGTCAAAAAGCAAATGCTTAATCTATTAGATGTTATTTCAACCAAGCCTGCCTTCAGAGAGTGAAAATGTATTAAAGTTGATAAATCATTTATTTAATTCGCCTGCAGATGGCAGCACATGCCCAAAACAGAACAGTAAAGTTTTGGAAAGATGAAGACAAAAAGAACAAAAAGAGAAGTACAAGAAGTGTTTGGCTGGTTTTGGTTTTAATATTTCAATGAGAAACTTTATACTTATGCCATAAAAATGCATTGGTGCTTTGTAGAATTTATCCTTTCAAATGATTACACTAATTTCAATATCACACACAGATATAACCCGATTAAACGCAAAAAGCATTTTTC
>NW_006800215.1:3251-4725 GCF_000485575.1 Poecilia formosa
ATTTGTTTGGAAATATCTTCGTCTTAATACACAAAATCATCATTTGAAATGTAAATTTTGTATTCACTTACCATAACTTACTATTTTCTTTTTTGACTGACATTAAAGTTTGTTTGGTGATCTGAAGCATTGCAGATGCTCATGGGACAGTAGACGACAAAGAGCCAAAAAATACATTCAACAAATCACATCTTCAGTCATTTGAGTGGATTATCCCTTTAAAATCCTTTACTTCCAGGTGCTGGTTTGTGCCCCGATTGATCTGGTGAAGGTGCGCCTGCAGGGTCAAACAACGGCCGAGCGGTACCGTGGACCCGTACAATGTGTGGCAGTCATACTCCAGCAGGAGGGGGTCCGGGGTCTCTACAGAGGAGGGGCAGCTCTGGCTCTGAGGGACGTACCGTGCTATGGACTCTATTTCCTGCCTTATGAGCTCATTCGTAAGGCTCTGACTGAGACTGGAGAAGAGCCAGGTCAGGCTAAGCTCACTGACACAAGAAACCATGACTCAGAGTATGCTAGGATGAAGGCCAAAGTCATCTAATTACTGTTCAATACATCATAATTAAAAAATAAAAATAAAAATTACTTGTAAAGAGTCACACCTATACGGTTCATATTTGCTGCTCACACAACCACAAGAGCAAATGTTGCACAAATAAGACAGTAAACAACCAAGACCAATGCCGGCTTTCAAAAATGACCAAAGAAAAGTAGAAAGTTAGGCCAGAAAGTCTATTATTAAATTACAGGTCAGAGGTTATGTGACTTCTTTGGTGTGTGGGTAGGAGATAGTACTGCAGTACTACTATAATATTGACAATACTTCTTCCACTGGCGGATTATTTAACTTAAAACAATAGATTTTTCCTTGTTAAGAGTGAGATAATCTGCCATTGGAATTAGTACTTTTTCATCCATATTAAGAAAGTATTAACGTAAAACAACTCTTATATCTTGCTGAACAGATACTTGCAAGTTAGTTTTGTATTATTTCAACTGCACTAAGATATTTGCACTAGACAGACCAAAAGTACTTGGTAAGATTTTGTGTTTTTGAAGTGCACACAAAGCAACGACCCAACAGAATTTCACACTAAACTTTCTATACTTTTGTTTGAACAAAATTTAGAAATTTCCCTTCCACTTCACATTTAGGCGCTATTAATTATTTATATTTTTTTTACTTCTTCCTACTCCTTTTCAAGCACGTTAAGATTATTGTGGTACAAAAATATGTCTTTTGCATTCCTTGTTTATATCTGTTATTTTATACTGCGATCATTTTCAAAATAATTGAATAAATAAATCAAATAAATTGTGTTAGTCTATCACGTCAGATGAAAAACCTTTTAAGTTAATGGTGGTGATGTGATGAAATGTTGAAAATTGCATTTATGGTGATTTAATTTTAAAACACCGGACCATCAAAGATCTCCATGGTATCCAAAGAGAATGCTAATGTCTCCTACGT
>NW_006800215.1:5201-9271 GCF_000485575.1 Poecilia formosa
AAAGTAGCAAACACCCTTCATCCCAAAGTATGTGCACTGTACAAATCAGGGGCATAATCATCACAGATACTTTACAGACATGACTGGACTCGGAGTTTCATTTATTGTTCTTAATTTCTTCATGTTTAGAACCATATAAAACGTCTTTTAGATTCACATACATGAATTATTTGGCTTTTCCAAGTCCTTTGGTAGCTACAAATGTGAACCTTTAAACATTTATGTTGTATGCACACCTCTACCTCTAAGATGCTACAGGTCTCCACTCTTCTTGCAGATTTAGGTGATCTGTTAGGCCAGTCCTAATCCCAGAACATTTGAAATGTTTTGAATTATTCTGCTGGTTTGCTTATAGTAAGTGCAGTGAGTGTTGTTATCTGACCCTGAAGGTTTTATTACAAGCTGTCAAGATCCAAATTTATGTGTTTAACTAGTTTTAGGCTTTCAAAGCCGACGAGATTTGCCTTGAAGCAGGTCATCAATGTGAAACGTGTTTTTTCTCCACACAACTTTCAAATACACTTTATGCTGTATGTACTGTAATTCTCTAAAATAATGAAGAACTGTATTAAAAGGGTCACTTTTATTAGTGTTTTTTTTCCCTTGAAAATATCAGAGAATTCTTTTGGTGTGTTGTGCATATATGTGTTCAGATTATATGTCAGGCAGCATTTTTACTTATTAAAGTCTGTGTTGGCTTGTTTGCAAACTCTTACCATAGTTCTATAGATTTTAAATAAAGATTAAGTTACTCAGGTCATATAATCAACCATAGAGCACAAAATATGATTCTGTGCTCCCATTTGCGTTTTATTTCATGGAATAATTGCATTTAATTCCCATGACAGAATGACAAAATTCTTTTTTTTATTATGCTCGAAACTTTGTGCAACTATCAACATCCCACATAAGAAAATGTAGTCATTATCCTTACGAAAAGGTTTGCTTTTGTGTCAAAACCTAAAATAGGAGTAGAGTTGTTGCTCTTTAAAAATAACAGATTTTCTGTAGTAGATATTCGTCAAAAAAGGTCTTTTTTTCTAAAAGGTCAGGTAATATTTGTGGCTCTAGACCTGTTTTATTTACCTCGACTGAGGGCAGAAAATGGCTCCTTGGATTGTAAAGGTTGAAGACGGCCAGGACTTGCAGACCAAATGAATGACTTAGACAACCTGCTGCAGGGAGGAAAACGTTTATTTTTCTGTAGTGAACAGCATATCGATAAACTCTCACAGATAGATTTACATCGTTAGTTTGGGAAACCTCAGACATACAGCTTATGGTTGGTTGTTTTCACCTTCTTTATTTAAAACAGATTTAAGTTAGAAGATAACAAAAACATCCACGTCTGTTTATGTGCACAAACTTGAAAACGGTCAAACCGCAAACGAAAAGCAACAACGCAAAGCGCAGGCTGAACGTTGAGAAAATGTTTATGTTCGATTCGTTCAGCTCTTGCTGTAAATCTGATCACAAAGGAAAAGATAAAGCTGCACCTTCTGGCACAAAACTTCATGAAAGAGTAGAAGAAGAATAGAGATGATGACTGATAACCGGTGTGTCATAAGACCCTCTGCTGTGTACACAAACTCCAGCCAACATGACTGTGGTCACAAAGTCCTTTTTTTTTATGCAGAAACAAAAAACAAACATTTACATGACAGAAGCATTCCTAGAATGCAAATCATGGCTTTCTAATATTTCACATTTTCCTACAAATGTGTCAAGCCAGACAACAACAACAACCAAAATTCAGGCACCAAAGACTCTTTCACATATTTATAACCTTCAGTGAGTTTTTAACGATGCACTGGACGACGCAGTACGGACTGCCGAGACAGTTTAAAAGCTGCAGCTCCGACACGTTTAGCAACGTCTCTACCACAGAATAAAGAACCAAGCAGCACTTCCCTGAGCTTCTCATGTTGACCGCTTTAAAAAAAATAAAATAAAAGACACAAAACGAGGACGTTTAAAGGGCTCATGAGGTTAAAACGGGTGGTAAAGAAATACTGTTTGTCTCGTATCAACAGGAATGCAGAGGGGTTTAATCTAACAGATGACCCCGTTCAACTTTGCCTCCATGAAGGCCGTGTTTATCTGGAATATGTGGCATTCAATCCTCACTTCACCTGTGAGGGTTCAAAGTCCTGGTCCCGCAGGAGTGATCTGCTGCTCTGCTCGGCCACCATGGCCTGCAGAGTCTCCCTCTGGATCTGCCGGGCCTTGTTGTACAGGAGGACGCCGATGAAGACGACGACGGTGCCGGTGGCGCTGAGCAGGGTGATCTGATTGCTGAACACGATGACGCTCAGCCAAACCGACAGGGCGTGCTTCACCGTGCTGGCGACACTGAGGACGAGGGAAGAGTCGTTGCTGCTGGGTTTTTAAATCTCAAGCACACCTTCAGAATTGCTCCTCGTCGACTATACAGTGTGAAACCATACCTATATTTCCGTGTCATATTTGTGCCTCTGCAGGGTGTCTGCAGGACTCAGCAAGTCAAATTTAAGACATTTTAATGCCGCCTCGAATTAAATTTAAGACAAGAGGAAAAAAACCTTAGGGCTCGTCGAGGGAACTTGCTGAATTACAATCAATATCTGACCACACTTCTCTTCTTTCTCAGCTGCCATGTGGATGGTCAGATCTGTACAATCAGATAAAATTTTATGTCTGAATATACCACAGTTTCAGCTGCGGTGTGCCGAGTGAAGATCAGCAATAAAAGAGGTTCTGCGGCGCTGATGTTCACCGCAGATATGAGCGCAACAGCAAAGGATCAGCATATTACATCTCTGATTTCTGCTGACTCACGGCAAACAGGTCAAATTCAAACCAAGCAAGTCACTTTAAACAAGTTTCCTTACTTTCCTTCAAGGATCTTTCAACCATTTAAAACACATTTCTGAAAACCTGATATGAGAATTAGCACCAACATCTGCTTTTTTTCTCTGCACACTTTTACGCAGCGTTTTATTACGAGTGTGAACAGTGATAAGACTCTAAGGCTTCTAAAAGGAAATAATGTGTCTTATTTTCACTGCAACACTTTTTACGCAATTTAATTTGGCATCTGCTGTTAGCTATTCTTAGAATTGTATTTATTTCCTCCTATGTTTTCATCGCAGGTTTCACTCAAACTTGAAGGAATAATCACAGCGATCAATCTGACAGCCTTCACAGGTGCCGGTTAGTTTTTCCTTTTCTCAACAAACCAGCAAAACCAATCACCATCTTTTTTTTTACTCTGTTAAAATAAGAGTGGGTTATTAGGACTAAACTGTGGTGAACATTAGGAGGGAGTACATGTGACCACACACAACACATTATCTCAGGATTAATCCCAACTTCACCTGGACTTTGTTGCGCTGGAGATAACAGCGAACACGTTCAATAGCTCACCTCTGGAAAGCTCACCTGATAAAGTCTGTTGTGAAATGTTGAAATAGGTCCAGGAAGATAAATTAAAGCAAATTAAAATGGTTCCCAGTAAGCCTGTCACAATAAGCAATACTTCAATTAATTGCAATGTAAATGAAAATGAGCGAGATGTTTCTGTTTGGACAACAGTCGCTAAAGAGATGCTCCCCTTACATGTCGTTGAAAAGCCACCATTTTGAGAAACTCTGCAAACATTTGTCTCTCAGTATGAAGCATTTAGTTTGTACTATCCGCCGCTTTTGCCTGTTTGTGCCCTAAGAATTATTATTTTTCTGAAATGTAATTTTGGCTACAGAGACTTCATAATTTATTTTAATGATTGTTTTGTTAGTTCATTTTGGATAGCTAAAGTGTCAAGTGTTAACCCTTTCATGCATGAATTATGATCCTTTGTGTCAGGATT
The DNA here is from genome assembly GCF_000485575.1 of Poecilia formosa. Taxonomy (NCBI): domain Eukaryota; kingdom Metazoa; phylum Chordata; class Actinopteri; order Cyprinodontiformes; family Poeciliidae; genus Poecilia; species Poecilia formosa. Next base: position 9,049 of record NW_006800215.1, read on the forward strand.
TTTTAAATTTTCTTAAGGCATAAAAAAATATTTTATTTTAAGTGATCAATTGTAATTTTCTCCAAATACAAAGTTGTTATTTGAAAAATGCATCAGTACCGTAGTATTGTTCTTTAGGGATTATCTGTCGGTTGGGATGATTTTTTTGTCTGTCGGCCATATTGGATTTAACAAACAATAACTTGTTGCATTTGCAGCTGATGGCCAGTAGTTGATAGTGTAT
>NW_006800215.1:9281-82821 GCF_000485575.1 Poecilia formosa
GTGCATTTATAACATAAAAATCCACAAGAAGCACAAGAAAATGGCTTTTAGACAGCTGTCCACTGTAGTGACCACTATGCATGAAAGGGTTAATAAGCCATTATTACTATTTCTACAAGAAAAAAAGTCTTAAAATGACAATAATATTGTTTATCCCAATCATTTCTGGGACAATTTATGGCTCATCAAAATTTGTCCTCATGACAGGCCTCGTTCCCGGTGAGAGTTTGTGGATTGGCGCTACCTGAAAGTGACGGGGGAAATCCGTCCCATCAGGGCGTAGGCCGTGACACTCTGTAGGTGAAACAGACCGCCGTCAAAAAGCAGCAACAGGATAACATCCTGATTGAACAAGAAGCTCTGTCCACTCTTTCCAGCTGCCGGGACGTCCTGGAAACATGGAGACAAGAGTCATTAATTATTCCATCTGTACTTTTTCAGTCTTATCACTCATCAGTGGAGCACTTTGACCTCAGCAAACAGAGCTGGGCTGATACATCGCCCAGCACCCTGTACCACATCATGTTTTCAGATGTTGTCACTTTATAATCAAAACCTTCAATGAGATTTTATCTGAGCAATTTTGCGGTACAAGGACAGCTACACACGATGTTCACATGATGTGTGGCAAGCATTTCAATTTGTTTTAATAGAATTTTAATGTGACTACGGCCTCTAAAGATATTTAATTAGCTGCATCGACAATTCAGATGAAAATAAATAAGGGAATGTGTGTTTACTCACCAGGAGGAACAGCCAGGCAGGGATCAGCATAATGACTGCTGCTGCACTGGTGTAAAACTGCAGTTCCGGGGGGCTACGAGAATGGCAACACTGATTTAGAGAGTCTTTAAAACACAATGTTAAAAATGAGGTGATCTTTAATTCTTCTACCTAAATCTGTACGTGTCCCCACTCAGCAGTTTCTTGGAGAAAACGTTCTGCAAGCTGGGATAGAGAGATAAGCGGTTAGTTAAAGTGTTCACAGTTGAGAAGCGGCTGCGTGGAGCTAGCGCTGGGGCAGAGACCAGTCCATGATGTTAGTGGAGAGCGCGGCGCAGAAACCGAGCATGTTGAAGCTGATCTCCGACGCCGTGCAGAGGGCCAGGCCAGCCATGACAGGAAACAGGGACAGGTTTACCCAGAGGCCTGAAGATGGGAAAACAAATAAATGAGTCACCGCTCAGGTTATCTGCAGGTTTCAGCAAGTCAGATTTAAGACTTTTTAAAGCCCCTTTTAATGCCACATTGAATCAAAGACAAAATATACATATGTAAATAAAGGAGATGGCTGGGAAATCCAAAAGAGTAGCAACTGTAACATTTCTGGGGTCTGTTTGTGGCTCATCACACTGAATATGGCTCTCTACAGCCTAAACTCCCCAGAGTGTCATAATTAAAAGTTTCTTTTTCTGTTTTTTTTGTTGTTTTTTTTGTACTGAATATACTCAGCCTCGCGGAAACAAACGTCGTCCAGCCAGCTGGTAATAAATTTGCAATTACTCATGATGTGCGCAAAAAAGCCAGCTAACTAACTAGCAAGGGTACATTAGCAGGTAGTTAGCATTAGCCTAACCTGCCTCCAGTCACAGAATGCAGTGAATGAAGAGGTCTCACATTTTTGCCCGACAGAAAACTACATATACAAGATTAATTAGTACTGACTCGTATTTGACGTATTTAAACTTTAATTTTTTTTTTTATTAATGTAAGACATTTTAAGGCCTTCATTTTAGGTACATTAATTTAAAATGTTTAATTACAGGATGTGCAGACACCTCCACTGCTACTTTCAGGATGAAACCTGGTTTCTCTTAGCCAATGGCCTGGCATAGAGAGACACTTCTACTTCAGTGAGCATCCTGAAGTTATTCTGAGTCGCTATCGTTTACTCTGATCAAAGCTGCTGTAGAGCTTCAAGATTCCACTTTATTTACAATTTGCTCAGCTGTCTATCAAAGGCTCTCCTGCAGATAAGGGATGTCAATATATATATATGTCAACGTGACTTTGCACATCCCTCAGGTTGAGTGGCCTAACAAATGAAATCTGATGTCATTCTGATTATGAAAGGAGCAATCCCTTAGCCAAATAGAAAACAAAGCCTGATTTACTACAGTAAGAACATGTTTGTTCACCTGTGTATTCTCCAAGGATCAACCTGGACATGATCACAGTAAAAATGGGCGCCGAGCTCTTCACCGTTTCAGCGAATGACACCGCCACGTTCTTCAGACTCACCAAACCCAGAACCACGGTGGTGAACCTAACAAGAGCACAGACAATGCAGCTGAGTGATGACTAATTTGCATTTCTGAAGATTGTATCGGTAATGTAATGACGCTCTCGTCTGGTTTTGCAATTCCAAAGCAGGTAGTCGATATTTGCATATGAACACCTTCATATGTTCAAGTGTTCACGTGGCTCAATGACAAAGGCGAGCACCTCATTAGTCCAACAAAGAGCATGATCATGATGAAGTTGGATGGATATTCAGATCTGGACTTGTGCTGGTAGAGGCAGCAGGGAATGAACATCTTCAGGCAGCCTATGATGGTGGTGGAGAGCATCTGAACAGCACCTGCAGGAGCAAGAAGAAACGGTGAAAGCTCGAGTCGCTAATGGAGATGTTAAATACAACTTCACTCGGCAAATTTAGGAGCTTTTCTGTATATTCTAACAATTGACAGTTTATAGTAGCTTGCAGAGGTAACGTTACAGCAAGAACCTTCTGTGTATTGTGTGTGTGTGTGTGTGTCACATAAACAAAAACTGATTAAGGAAGGCCAACAGCCCTTACAGAGGGAGCAGAATGAGGAGAAGAATAATCTTTGCTTCACTTGGTGTCACCCCGAAGGTGAACTGAGTGGAGCCCAGTGAATGTCTCTCTGTATCTGTTCCATTTGATTTGCAACGTCTTGATCATTTTTGGCATTAAAGCCTGTTTTATGCTGAAACAAATCTCACTATGTCTCAAGGTAATTTACACCGAAGCGTAAACAAACTGGTAAACAAACCTGGGTGGTGCACAAAAGGGAAAATGGGTCAACTACAGCAGTGTTCTACACAGCAGGAAGAAGTTAAGCTGAAATGTAACAAAATCTTATGTTTTGAAAATTTTCTCTCACACTCACACACTCTGTACAGCTCGGTGTGAGAATAAAATGCAAATTTAACAACAACAAATAAATCCTCCAATATCAATAACTTTTATATATAGCATATAAGACAATCTTTATTTCAATGACACAGATCAATAATTAATTGAACTATTAATAATAATAAATATTCATTACATCGAACAAATCGGCTCGCGGCTGGCATAATATAAGTGGTTACTACAACTTTATTACAAAACTGTGCAGGTAGAAAATCAAGCAGTTTCCAAATTCCAAGTTGAAATTCTAGCATTTTTAAGACTTTCAAGCACCTATACAAACCCTGGCTAATGCCGATGAATGAAACCCAGTGCAATCAAATGCCTTCAAATGTCGCCTTAATCAAACCATAGTCCTAGTCAAAGTCCAGAACTAAATACAACTGAGAATTTTGATGAGGCTTGAACATTGATTCAAACTTATGTTCCTCAGAACAAAAAGAAAATCCTTTGTAAAAATAAATAAATAAATAAATAAATAAAATGCAAGGTGTTAGCTTAGCACTGATTAGCCAGGTTTAAACTCATTCCTTACCCAGCATGCTGGGCTCCCCCTCGAGCAGCGACAGGATGTACTTGTTGAGAAACAGGGTGCAGAAGCTGAAGAAGTACCAGAGACCCAGATAGGACAGGGAGCGCCAGTTCCACACGCCGGACTCCGCCTCGATCACCGTGGTTTCTGTAACCGTGATCTTCAGCACCTGCTCCCCCGGCAGGCTCTCGCTCCGGGCCAGCACCACCCGCTCCTGCCGGGTGTGGAACGGCGACAGGAAGTGCCAGAGCGAATGCTTGGCCGGCTGTTTGTTGCCCTGCATCTCACCTGCTGACTGGGTGGATTCACGGGGGGACTGGTGCACCTGATGAGCGGCTTTGATGGTTAGTTCATATTCTGACGAACAATGGAAATCATGAGCCTCCTGAGTCTCCCTGTGATGGAATTAAAATAATTTGTTAATTGAAATTGTAAAAACAAAATTTTCGCATGCACAAAAAAACAAAATGACACAAAAGTATTAATATCCCCTTAAATTTGCCATACTTTGCTGTGCTGCAACCTCACACTTTAATTTATTGGGGGATATATGTAACAGAAAAAGCAGTGCACGATTGTGATGCTGAGGGAAAAGGATGAATGTTTTTTTGTTTTTTTTAGAAATATCTTACATATGTTGGGGTGCTGTGTTGACGCAAGGGTAAAAGCACATCCCACATACTGAGGCCTAGTCCTTGATGCTGATGGGACAGGCTCGAGTCCGGACTGATGACCTTTGCTACATGCCTTCCCCTTTCTCTCATTATCCACTTTCCTCTCAATTCACTATCAAATAAAGGCCACGAAAAAAAAAAAACTTAAAAAAAAAAAGTGTGGTGTGCCCTGAACAATCTGTTCCCCCAGTAAAAGGTAGACACTGCATCAACCTAGAGGGATGCTTTTTATTATTATTATTATTATTATTATTATTATTACAGATGTATGGACCACGTGTCACGTGTCTTTTCTGTTATTACAACCATGGAAGATGGATGGAGCTAATTACAGGACAGCCCTGGACGAAAACCTATGAGAGGCTACAAAAGACTTGAAACTGGGACAGAGATTCACCTTCCCTCTTTAAGTTGACCCTAATTATAGATTTGGGTATACAACGGAGTGGCTCAAATTAAAGCTTATTCATGTGTCAGAATGGTCTGGTCAAAATCCAGTTGTAAATCAAATTGAGAATGTGTGGCAAGACACATGTTCTTATATTTTTAAGCTCTAAAATTTGCGAAGAAAAATATACAACATTTAGTTTTTCTATTTGTGTCAGCCTGGAAGACATGACTCAAAAAATCCGCAACTGTACGGACACTGAAATATAATAAAGTGTGCATTTAATAACGGAACTGAATCCAAATGTAAACCACACTGCCAGATTTGTTTTTGTGTAAAATGTATGGACCACGTGTCATTTGTCTTTCCTTTTATATGAAAAAGAAAAGCACACGAGCTTTTGTAACGTGAACACAGATCATTTTCAGGGTGACATTTTTCTTTTTTAAACAATTGAAATGCTTTGTTGACAGCTGTATTTAAAGCAGAACGTTTCCTTCGTTTAATGAAGTCGTTGAAAATTCTTGTGTCGTTAATTCTACTAAAGTGAATTTTAGGAGCACCTCCCCACGTTATTACTGTATGTTTGTATTTATTGGCTTTATGAAACTTATAAAATCAGAATGCGACCAAACAATAAAACTGTAAACCGACAATCAGATATTTTGATAAAGCTTGAGTGTTAAACACCAAAGTACGGAATTACACCCAGTTCTAACGGCGGAACTTGTCAAAATAGCAATTGAATGAGGGCAGTTGGCGTTTTCGGTAATAAAAACCTTACAGCCAGAAACCAAGCTCTTACCTCTGGGTAAATCTGGTTGCTTCAGCTTTGACTGCAGAGCCAGCTGCTCTGTAGAGGTTTTCCAAAGGAGGAAGCTGCACATTAACGCTAGCTAGTTGTCTTTGTTTTCTGCAACAAAGGGAGTGCCTCCTCCCATTAAAGCACCCGCCATGTTTACTACGCTACACTACATGACGGAGCAGTAACTAAACCCAACCTCGGTCCCATCAGAAAACGTGCGGCTCACTGAAGGTAACAGGTTGTTAGGCACCTTAGGTTGAGACGTGGCTGCTAGCAAATTACACGCTGCGTCAAGCTTGTGTCAAACAGCCGAAACAGAGAGGAAGTGATGATATTTTAACTAACCGTTTAAATTAAGGTAACTGCTTAACAGAAAATCACTGAATTAAATATATACATTTTATTATTCCACCAGAACATGTTTTGTTCAGAATGAAAATGTGTAATACTATAAAGTCAGTGAACGTAACAAAACAAATCAAAGCGCTTTTATTTTTGTGATCAGCATAACTCACATCCGGTACAGTTTACAACAACTTGTCACAGCAATGTTAGAAAGTCAAATGCCCGACATTTGTTTTTGATTTTTTTTTCTAATTTATCATGCCTAATCTGAATCTAAAGTTTTATCTGACGTTAAAATTAAATCACTGTCTAAAAAATGTAAAGTATTTTGCATCTTAGCAAAAAATATATTATAATTCCACGTATTGACCACTAGAGAGAAGTAAAAGCGTAAAACTGTCCTTTAAAAATAATTTTACTCTTTTTAATGATACAATTTCTTTATTATTATTTTTATTATTATTTATCAAAAAAGACTATGATGACGTCCAAAAAATACATAATAAGAAAAAAACCAAAACAAACCAAAACAAAACAAAACAAAAAACAGCATAAGAAACACATTGTTGGAAGTACAAATTTAAAAATCCCGATAACACAAATGGTAACATTGATGCATTTCAGGCTAATCAAACATAATTTAATGATGATTAAAGCTGACAAAAAGGCAAAGTGGTGGCCAATAGCAGCAGGGGGAAATGTACCCATCTCATGTTTAGAATTAAATTGCTTCTTTGTGTGCTTTGGAGTTTCTGTGCTGTTTAATTTTTTTTGTGAAGCGATAAAAGCTGGGTAGCTCTTGAATTGCTACAAAATGGAGCCGTGTTTCCCTCAGCCCACTGGCTGCAATGTTGACAACTTCAGATGCCATTAGACCTAAATTCTGAACATCATGGCATGGAGTGCATCCCAGTTTTCCATGTCTGGCATATAACCATTCATTTTAGCTTTTAAACTGGTTCTATTGATCCTGTGTCCAGACAGAGGGATAATCAGTAGACCTAGCATCATGACCTGATTTTTCTGAAGATTCTGCAGCTTCCACTTCTCTTCCTAACATGGCGCCTCCTCACCCTGACTCTCATACTGACAGGAGGAACCACAGAGCTCTGTTAGGTTAAAAGCACATCTCCTGAAGTTGGGATATTTTGCCTCCAACAGATTCCAGAGAAATCACCTCAAACCAGAAGTTGAACTGGATTTTGTTTCAATGTCATTTGTGAATGTTAGAGCCTCATTTTCAACAGTGGAGCTACAAAGGTTGAAAAAGGTTATCATTTTGGAGAAAGTCTCATCAACATCAATATTTCCACTAAATAAGAGACAAAAACATTTGTTTGATAGAAGAAAAGCCTCTCAGACTCTGAGCTCAAAACAAGATGCCAGACAGCACCAAACAACGAGTCAGAGGAGGACGTGTGGGTCTCACGAACAGCACGAACAGTTCAGAAACAATAATGAAATGGGGAAAAAGCTATTTGTTAACCGATTAAGTCGTGTTTTAGATTGTTCTTGAAAAACTAATCAGTCATGGCTGATTAGTGGGTTCACAACGGCTGCACAGTGAACCCTAATGTTTTAGGGGTAAGCAGTACCCGACCGTATCCGCTTACTTTCACCCCTGCAAATGCTTCAAACAAGGGTTCACTAGACATTATTGCCTTTTTACTTTTTACTTTTACAATTAAACCAAAAATTATCCATACCCTTGAGTTTTTTATTTTTTATTTTTTAAACCAAAATGTCTCTTCGGTAAGGACAGCTACGTTTTGTAATGTATGAATAAAAATATTTAGAAATGTATTGTAAAAAATAATTGTCTGGACATTGATAAGTAACATTGGCTTGGAAAATATTTGATATTGGGCCATTGTGCTCTGTATGAAAAAATTCAAAGTTCTAACAGTGGAGGCGAAAAAGTATAAACTCTTTTATATTTATCCATTAACAATTTATAAACATAATTAAATTACATCTTAAATCTTTTGCACGGTATTGAATTGTACTGCTTCTCTGTGTCCACTAGGGGGCAGGAGCACCTCTGGGCAGTGGAGGAAGAACAAATACAGGGAAAAAAAAAAAACGTGACGAAGAGTTTTTCCTGTGAATCTTGGAGTAAAATGTTAAAGGAAGCCCGAGTAGATCGGGGTTGGTCACGGAGGTTAAAACAGGTCGCAGGAATGTAAAGTCCGGGTTCGTCCGTGGGGAAATGGACGAAACAAGGTCAGAAGCTTCATTTATGCATTTATTTACCATTTTGTCATGACGTCTGCTGCGTACTGAGTAAATATCAGACAGAAACTGTTCGGATATTTGTGGATGCCGTCTTGTTTTCCTATGATCAAGTTATAACCGCTCACAGCTGCTCAGCTAACAGCAGCTCAGTGGAATATAAACAGTGAGAAACAGTCAGCTGGGAAATTCAGACTGTACTGTAGGGAAATGGGAGTCATGTGGATGGAAATTAAGCTAAAAACTACGTTAAAACACGTATAGATGTCTTCTTCTTAGTCATTGCTGAATGTGGAAATCATTCCTTGAATGTTGAAATCATGAGGAAGTCCAGGGTGTGTTAAACGTGTGGTTTTAGGAACTGGGAGTGTTGCAAGAAAATAAAGAAAGATGTGACTCGTGTAATACAGTCTCTTTATATGTAAGAAAACATAGAGTAAATTGTCCTCTAATCAAAGTGTTATTATTAAAGATAATAACAATAACGACCCTAGCTATGATTTTCTTACAACTTTCCATGGACGGAAGTCCCGGGGGGATTTAAGGGGGTCCGGACCCCTCCAAACTTGGAAAAGTCTAGAATAAAGCTTGAACTTTGGGTATGAAAAATGTTTAGGAACCCAAGGATTTTCTAAACCACTCAAGTATCTCTGACTGAATTAGACATTCATGCATAAAAATGCCAAAGTTGTCAAATTTATGTTTTCGCATCCACCTGAATAATGTACAGTTGCGCCACTGCGGGCAGCTGGTAACAGAAATCTGCAAAGCAGGTGAATACTTTTACACTGTGTTTTCTACAGCAATCTAGAATGACTGTGTAGATGCAATATTTAGTAAGCTGTAATATATAAAAGTGCAACGTGTTCACATGTTGGATGAATGGACTCGTCATAACTGGGCTTGTATTGTTCAACCTTAATATCAAATTATGATTTGAAGGGCAGCCGTGGCTCTGTGGGTAGAGTAGTCGTCTTGTGATCGGAAGTTTGCAGGTTTGGTTCCAGCTTCGTCCTGCCACATGTCGGTGTGCCCCAAATTAACCACTCAAAGCGCTTTGAGTGGTCAAAATGATTAGAAAAAGCACAATTTAAGTTCTGTCCATTTACCATGATGCTTTTCTGACATAGTGAAAATTAATTTGGGTTCTGCTCAAGTGAAGAAGAGTTTACAAGTTTTTTTTTTTTTTTGCCTTTTTAAGGTTTTACTTAAGAGAAAATCTGACATTTTCAGAATGTGTTGACTTTTTCAGTCCGTTGTTGGCCAACCAGCAGCACCAGAGCCCAGATCTTCTGTCTCCGAACCTGAGGCCGAGACACCAGAGTCTGATTCCGACGCCATGTGGACCGGTGAGCAGATCTGCCTTTTACACCAACACAATCTCCCTTCCCCCCCTTTCACGGCCCGTTTCAGACTCTCCGTCCCCTCCGTCCCCTCCGTCCTGCAGATAAAGTCGTGGTCGGAGCTGTCCACCCTGGTGAAGACCTACTTCTGCTTCACCATCGTGTCCCTGCTGGCGCTGCTCGGCCTCACCGTGTCCAGCATCTACAAGCAGCACAAAAACACTGATGTTTCAGACGAGGACAACTTCACGGTGTCCCTCATCCAGCTGGTCGGGATATGTGAGTGCTTCACGTTTGCCTGACGCCAAGGAGCGGGGCGGTCGCTGCGATCGCCTCCGCTCGGAGTTGAAAACACAAGTCCTGCTGCTGTAATCGTGTGGTGCAAACCGTGGAGGAGGTGAACACAGAGGGACGCTGGTGTCTTCCTGTGCTCACTCTGATGAAAGAAAAAAAAAATTCATCCGCCCGTTCAGACCAGAATGAAGTTTCACTTCTCTACTGCCCTCGTTTTCCACAAACACTTTCGGTTTCTACGTTTTGGTTTCCACAAAGCAAGAGCCTACTTTGCCGCATCCTAAATAATTCCTCATGAATCTGGTTGCAGTGACGCAAAGAGGTTATTTTACACACAAATGAAGAGACTGGAGCAAAGAGACTCATTTCGAAAGCTCAAAAAGTTCAACTCGATTAGCCAACTTAAACTCACAACTGAACTCCAAGTCTGCTTGGAACGACAGTTTCCTCTTTCTCCGCTGTCCTCATCAGGAACCCCGAGCTGCCGGTAAACTTTCACAGTGAAACCAGAACAAGCACCATAAAAATAAATTATTCTATGCACTCAGAATGGTGGAGACGAGCGCCGCCATTGTATTTTCATAAGCAAAGTCGAAAGTCCAGGATGAACAGCAGTCTAAAGGAGGAACTCGAGGGGAGTGGCGCTCTAGTAATTAAGTTTCTGCTCTTTGTTTTATGCTGCACCATAATCAACACTAATGACATTCATGGAAACGAGCTGCTGGATCATTTCGACTGGTTCAGTTTAGTTTCTGACGTCCAGATCAACCTTTGCCAAATATAGGCATAAACTAGTTCTCTGTGTCTTGTAAAAATATTCACACCTCAAACATTTTTCATGTTTTAATTCATTATTACCAAAAACTTCCACGTGTTTGACTTTGACTGTATACGAAATAGTTTTGATGCCTCGTATTTTGCATTTAGGACTGAAACGATTGATCAGATGAATCTTGATGAATCGGTTATTCAACTGTAGTATATACAGACTCAAAACAAGGCAATTTAATGTAAAAAAGAAACATATTCAGAGCAGTAATTAAGTGAAAATTGTACAAAACATATGTGCATTTTGCATTTAAGATATAAATACTTTTGTCTGTTGATATGTTTTGCCCAAAACTCCTAAAGTTGCTATTTTTATCAAATGAACTATAGGAATGCTGTGTTGTTGCCTTTTAGGCAATAAAATCTTTATTTGTTTTATTTAAGAATCTATTTAAATGATTTGTATCTTTAATTTATTTCTAATACTGCAAAGAAAATAATAATCAATAGGCTAATCGGTTACTAAAAACAAAACCATTATTTGCAACCAAGCATCTTTAGAAGAAACCTAGTTGGTATTTACAGTCATGTTCAATGAATTATAATCAATGTTATGAAGAGTCTCGCTTTCCAGATTAAAAGTTCTTTGAAAATAAATAACAAATATTAAGTAGTGCACTTTTCATTAAGCCCACATTTTTAAGAATAGTGTTTTATTCATCTGATGTAATATTCTAATTTAAAATGTCATGTTTTCATTAGCTGTAAGTGGAAAATCATCATAATTAACAGGAAAAAAATGCTTTCCGACATCCATCTGCATATAATCTACATATCATTTCACCGAGTGAAAAAGTTTTAATTCATTATTACCAAATGAGATCTCGATGTGTGAAGCTGAAGCTTTGGGGGTTGAAGACAGATTTCGGATTTTCATTTGCAAAAGATTCTCAAAACCACGTTTCATCAGAAGTCAAACAGAACGAACTACCAGAAAAACCTTCAGCGCAACTTTACGAGACAGCAGCAGGACGGCGAACCGAACAGGGACGTTCATTTATTTTTTTTATCGACTTCTCAAACATAAAAGATGAGAGCTCCTCCTCCTCCTCTGCTTCCCCTCAGTGTTCTGCATCTACTACATCAGCCGTGGCGTGCTGCAGGAGAACCGACAGGAGCTGGTGGCGTTCGTGCTCAGCGTGCTGGTGGTCATGATCCGATCGGTGGTCAACTTCTCCGTGGTGGGCTCTAAGGGCAAACAGGAGGTGCTGGTGAGTCGCTGAACACACCGTTAAGGCTGGGAGTATCACATTTGTCAACATGAATAAATCATCTTCAGCTTAGAGGGTAAATAAGGAAAGAAAAGATGATATCAGAACGTTAACAGGCAAACCACATCTCTATGAGAAATGTTGTCCTCTTTGTTTCCATCAGCTGATTACCCAGAATCCCACGCTTCCAGCTGTTTTCTAACACATTCATGAAGCATCACTACAGTCCTGTTAAAACGCGCTGCAGACCTCGTTGGCCTGGTTGTGGCCAGTGGTTGTGATTCAACTGAGCCAAATCGGTGAAAAATAATCCTGGACAACAACATCTGCCCATCAGTTGGTGGCGTTTAGCTTAGATGTTCAACAGCAAACGATCGTCTAAATAGCTTAAATAAACCAAAATGTTTGTACTTCGGCTGGACTAGACAACATTTGGGGCAAAATCCAATTAAAATGTTGTGGCTTAACCTTAAACAGGTTATTTAAAAACAAAAAACAGTGGACGATTTTAAAACTCACCAGTTTTAAATAGCAAACATCTAAAAACATTTTTGGTTTTACTTCTCCCCCTGATTTATTAAACTTTATAGTTTAACAGTGTAATGTTACAGAGGGAGTGTTCTTCTGGGATTTTGTTTTCTTTCTTTGTCTGTGACAGTTTTTCGCCTGAATTTTCCTGTCCATTTCTAAAGCACACACACATTACAGTAACAGTGTACGGGGGGAAGTAAAGGACAAAAATGAGATGCATCAGGTCTCAGAAACAAGCCTGGATCTGTCTCTGGATTTATCTGATGATCCAGTCATCTCTTTGTGGATCAGCTGCTAGTAAGAAAGAGTCCAAACATCTGCGCTGAATTCACTTCTTTAATAAGTTTAGACCCCACAGCCTCTTTTTCTGCCTTGATAATTCACAAGTTAGTGTTTTGTGTTTTTACAAAAATCATTGGTGTGAGCATCATCAGTTATTTGACTGACACTAAAATCAAAGACCTTTAGAAAATCTGGAGAAGTATTAACTTCTTTAACATTTTATAAGAACTCCTAAACACAAGAAAAAAAAAAGTACTTGTGTATAATAAAAGTAAGGAGATTCATGTTGGGTTGAGTATATTTCCATGTTATAAAAATACTTCTTGACTATTCTCATACCACGAGGAACTGTGAATTATGGTAAATATGAAGATATTTACATATTTAAACTGTGTGGCTAAAGATTTTTCCGCTTTCTGGATATCAAAAGACTGAGTTCAAGTTTGTTACCGTGAAAACGTTAGCAGCGCAAGCAAGACTCGACACATGGACGACGTTGGCGAGGCAGACGGCAGAGTTTGATTCGGATACAAACAATAATAATATCTTAGAAATAACATGAAGCTGAATTTAAATTCAGTTAGTGGATACTTCCACTTTCTGTAGACGGAAAAACTTCCACCTTTGAACGAAAACCCTACCAAACTTAACCCAGTGTGTAGAAACCGTTTACATAATGTTAAAAGGTGTTTTTGGTGAATAAATGCCACGTGAATGTGCTACACGCTCACGGTTGGGTGACGGTGTGTTTCGCAGTACGCCAGTTTTAAATAACGAGCATCTACCGTGAAATTCACTGTTACCCAAAAAGAGAATGCAGTTTTTACAAAAACACTTTGTGCTCTCACTTTGAACCTTTTTGTGTCTTCACCTTTTTCCTTCTCCTGATTGCAGCCATCATGGTACTACTAAGAGCGGCGCTCTGCTGAGCTGCTGTGTGGAAATGTCTGAGGAACACATGGAACAGGTTGAGACCACGAGACAAGCTTAGAACGGCTTGCAGTGAATGAAGTGACTAAACTTCATTTAGTAAATGTTGCCATCGCAACTCGTCTCAAGTTAACCCAGCCATGAAAACATCTGCAGGTTTTCTGTTTTAGTCAGAATCACGACCTGGTTCGACAGAAGAAACTTCGTGCCGTCTGTCTGAAGACTGGAGGCTCTTTGTTAGGACCATCGTAAACGTGCAGCTCGTTTCTCAGCCGCTGAGTTTTCACTGTGTTCCCCCCCTTACCGCCTGTTGTGGGTTTTACTCTTTTTATTCACGCTTGTTAACAGATATTTACAGAGTAAATGCAAAAGGCAGTTTTCAAATGACGATTGAATTTCCTGTCAGCCTTGAGCAGGAACCTTCACCAACCTTTATTAGAAGAATTGTTTTATTGTCCTTGTCAAACGACGTTTTGACTAAAGTCAAAAGGGTTGGAGACAGCTTTTTATTTGTCTTTCTCACTGTTTGCGTTTTAATGATGTTTTTTCTCTCTTTTTTAAAACTCTTTCTCACATGCTGTTCTTATTTTAATTATGAAAAGCACTTTGAAATGTCTTGCTGCTGAAATGTGCTATACAAATAAAATTTGATTGATTGATTGATTTTAGTTAAACCACTTTAGGGACGTGGGGGGTTCAATCATAAATGCCCTGTTTAAAGGTCATGCTATAACTTCCAATATGGTTTAAGTCTAGACTTTGACTAGACCATAGCAAAACCTTCACTATTTTTGGCCTAAAGAAGAGGACTTGCTGGTATGAAAATGCCTTGATGGTCAGAAACATGGGAGTCTGACAAAAAAAATAAAAAAACAGAAGAACTCTGTAAGAGGGAGCAGATACTTTTTTCACACTGTATTCGAGCTAAAATGGCACAGTTTTATTTTTAGAATTAAAATTTCATTAAAGCGTCACCAACATCCTGTTCTCAGTTCATCATTGAACGGGCTGCTAGTCTCCTTTCTTCCACTTGGCGTCGCTGTTGCTCCGCGTGGATCTAAAGTGAAATTTGAGCGTTTTAAAAACTTCAGGTTGATCTTTTTGTCTCGTCTCGCCCATTTATCTGGTGGTAGTCATGGCGATCTGACACATACCTCTTTTTTTTATTTATTATTTTCAATCTGTTTGTGACAAACAGTCGCCGCCCTTCATGCGGAGACTGCTCGTCACAAACAGAGAGCTCCAGGAAACGCTGCATGCTTGGCATTTCTGGCTGCAGGGCTCTGCCTGTTCGCTTGCAGATTGACAGACGTGCATCTTTAAAGGAATAGTTAGGATTTTTTTCTTTTAAATGTGGATCATGTAGAGCTGCCATTAGCAGTCAGTGTTAATTACAGTAGGCAGTCACCTGGGTGACCTCTGCGTCTCCAAACTCGGGTGGCTCCGACTGCTGCAGGGAGGATGCCGACTTCTCAGAGCCTCTCCACAGAAGTTTAAAAATACACATTTATTTCTTTCTGTTTTGAGGTTTTAAATCAAAAGAGAAACATAAAACATTTCTAAAACACGACTGATCAATCGTGTCGTTGATCCAAAAGAGGATCAACGTCCTCTTTTGGACGTTGATCGATGCACTCGGTTTCCAACGTAATGGTGAGAAAAATAAAACAGTTCATGTTAGTACTGATACTTGTTTCATTCTCTTGTGGAAATTCGATTTTTGTTGTTCAAAAAGAAACGATAAAAAAAGTTGCTTCAATTGACGATGAGTTGATTTCTAAATTAGTTGACGATTATTCAGGTGAGACTAACATCTTAACTTTTTGACCTATGTGCAGAACACCATGATTGGTGATGATTGGTGTAAGACACCCTGAAGCCACCAAACCCACCATGAAAGCTGGGATTTAGGAAACCGGGATGCCTGAGTCGGATCGTTGAGTACCCAGCGCACCGGAGCGACGGAGTTCAAAGCTCCCGTTTGTGTTTCAGGCTCGCTTCGTGTGCATCATGTGCCTGGGCTTCATACACGTGTTCTGCACCACGTTCCTCATCCAAAGGCCCAACATGATGGCGTTCCGTGTGGGCGGGGCCCTGGAGAGCATGCAGGAGCAGTACTTCCTCCTCAACCTCTGTTTCTCCATGGTGACCTTTGACCTGCAGGCTCAGGTAAGAGTGCCGGATTAAACCGCCTCCTCGGCTTGTTTTTTCCTCAGCGTTGCTCGTTTGTCACTAAAAGACCTCGGCGGGTTAAACCCGAGAGCTCCTGAGAGCCTCTGGACGTCCAGTTTAGGTTCGTGGACACGCTGCGTTTCTACGAAGCCGGACAGGCCAGGAACCCAAACATGGTCACAGCAGTAATGTATTACGAATGTCGTCCTTCTGGTTCCGTGACGTGCCTGTTAAGAAAACAAGGATACGGCACATGTAGCGGCGGCCATGTTGGGCCTCTGGCACGTCACGTTCCGACCTCTCGCACCGTTGGACTCTTTCTGAATACGCCGTGTCATGTCTGACGTGTCTGTGCGATGTTTCCAGCTGTGTCTGTGCATCCTGATCGCGACGTCGGACTCCGCCATGTCTGCTGCCAACACCATCATCCTGGGAGTCGGAGTGTTCTGGGCCTTCGTCACCGCCATCGTCGGAGCTGTTGCGGTGAGAGGGGATGATGATGATGATGGTGATGAAAATGTGGAACGCTGATCAGCTGCAGGATGATAAATGTTGAAAAAGACTTCTAGGACTTTTCAATATCTTGCCTTGAATTTGTTCTACAAAAGCAAATCTGGAAAGTGTGGCAAGGTTGATAAGTGACCAGCACTCCAAAACATGCTTAAAATTTAATATGGGAGAAAACGGGATGCGGTTTGGATTTGAATTAGTTTTGCCCCGTATTAAATTTTAGGAATATTTTTGGCAGTGTTTGTTAGCCCTAAATGTTTGCAGCTCTTTAGAACCCGTCTATTCTTCCCCCTTTTTTTAACAGAGTTGTGTGCACTGACTTCCTTTCCTATCACATAAAACCTCCATGTACCATATTGGACTGATGGAAACATGTTGTTAAATTGATGAATAATTCAGTAAATCTGCTGAAAAGGGTCAGTTCTCAGCTTTTTCAGTCATTTCTCATATTCTGTATTTTCCTACCAGTACTGATGTAGTGTGGACCCGATCTGACTGAGCACCTGCAGGATGCATCTAGATGAGGCTAAAACTCCAGCGGCATTGCTCTCTACGCCGGAGTCAGAGACGCGGCCGCAGATTTCTGCACAGCCGACAGATCTAGAATAACAACTGAACTGTTTTTCAGGTTTTGAAGGAAGCCAAGGTCCTGGTTTGGGTCTTCATGGTACAGAACCTTCCTCAAGTGGCCTTCTTCATTTACCTGTTGTACTCGGTACGTAGATATGAACTCCTCTAGAGAATGGCTGTGCTTGCTCCCAAGAAAAGCCTGTTTGTGATGGTAAATCTACCCCGAAGGTCCTCCTTAAACACTTTTATTATGAAGGGTTTTGAGGATTTTAATGGCAGTAAACGGACAAAAAAAAAAAAGTCCCAAAGTCGGGTATGGAACAGCAGATCCCACCCTTTGCCTTCCTGAAACACTTCTGGCAGCACGTCTGGCTAATTTCCTCCAAACTCTCTTTTGTTCCTTTACATGCTGCAAGTAAATAAATAAAAAAAAACTGGCTTTACCTGCAAAACTCTTTGCACAGGAAGGAACCACATCCTAGTTCTCGGACGTGTATCCTCACATCTGAGAAATGTTTTCTCTTTGAAAATTTCAGCAATCAAAACTGGAAACAGTCAGAGCCGCAAGAGGCAAACACAGAGATGTAACGTAGTAACGCAGAAACTCGTGGCTCGTTTCTCTCCCAGGTGATAGAGAAGTGGTTCCAGGACCAGACGTACACCCTGGAGGCGGCCACAGTCACCGGAGCGTTGATTTCGCTGCTGATCAAAGGCGTCTTACTGTGGGGCCTCATCAGGCTGGTGCAGAGCTTCGGACAGGGCCTCAGAGAGAGAAGTGAGCTTTAACCTATTTAAGCCCAGCTCTGAAGAATCTCCCGTCTAGCCTCTTATTTCATGCTGTCATGTATTTTCGCTCGTAGTGTTTACGTCCAGCTAGAGGTTCCACATCGGCTGGCCGCTGCATGGAGGACCTTCGCTGCAGCTTCTGCAACCGGGACGATGAATGTGGAGCTCCCACCTTTTATCCAGCATTAACTCTACCAAAGCATTGACCAAGCATTTCATTTACACACTTATTAACTCTAATGAGCTGTTTTATCTAAATTTAGCTTCACCATATTGTCTATTTACAGGATGAAAAATCAGCTTTTTGTACTTGCATTCATACCTTGCGTTCGAATCGGTCGTTGTGCTGTTTTCTAATCTAAATTGTTTTTAGCCTGATTAAAAGTACGGATAATCGGCACATAAATAGCCAAAGGCTTCTTTTCGGTTGGAAATTCTTTTGCCTAATTTTATTTGTGACTTAAAAGTGCTATATTTATGTTTGTTTTCCTTCACCTAAGTCTCAACAGAACTCTGCTGTTGGACTTTATTTGCGTTACAAGTATTCCACCGATCTGCTCTGTTCCTTAAGGAACCGCAAAGAGATTTCTATTTGTACCTTCACTGTAAGATGCACTGTAATATATAAACTGGATGTTGGTATATTTTTTGTAAAATGAGTAACCACTGGTGATGGACTGACTTGCATTTGTTTCATGTACTACTTTTGCTCACTCACAGATTTCTTAACGTCATTCTGCACCTCGACGCGCTCGATGTTTTTATACACTGGATTCTTAATAAAACTCCAAACCAAACCAGGGCTCCTCATTTATCCGTCTGTAAATGTTGCTGTAATTTGAGACGTTTCTGAAGGGTTTCTACGAGAATTTGAGCTCAAACTCCGAAAAGCCGACAACGGCGTCTAAGATTCAGTCCAAACAGTAAACATTTTTAATCCTTCCTCCTTTAATTTCTTAGCAATTTTGATAAACAACTTGGCGTATTCGAAACGTGTGAATGCAAAGGTTCAAGCCGGAGTTGTAAAAATGTAATGTGTTAAATTGTAATGCTCAAAAACCACTACGCATTTAATAAATCAAAATGAAGGCGTTAAAGTCATAAGCCTGCACCCGTTGGTACAGAAATCTCAACAAAATCTTAACCAGTTTTCATCAGCTATAAGTCACAATCAAAATGACCAGAAGAGAATAAACTCGCCTATAATCATAACTTTAAAAATGATGTGGAACGGGTTTCACTTTCTGAGTTGAGACGTATCAACACTAACATTTTGTGTACAGAAGCAAATAAGACACCAGGAGTAATTCTGATATAGATATAAATATATAAAAAACCCAAAGACAACCATTCCTGCTTCAACTTTGTTTATTAAGGTGTTATGGGGAAAAAAAAAAAAAAAAGCTTCTTGGAAATATTTATCAAACTTGCCAATACAAAAGTTAGAGTTGCAGGCTCTTGGTTACAAAAGTGAAAAGCACTTTAACGGAGAACAGCTGAGACCAACACTGGTGACAAACCAGCTGCTCTCTTTCCTGTCAAAAGTCAGACAAATCTCATGTGTCCTGGATGCTTTTCTAACGGATCGTCAGACACTAGACTGGTTCCACGTCGACAAAAAAAT
This sequence comes from Poecilia formosa, assembly GCF_000485575.1. Classification (NCBI taxonomy): domain Eukaryota; kingdom Metazoa; phylum Chordata; class Actinopteri; order Cyprinodontiformes; family Poeciliidae; genus Poecilia; species Poecilia formosa. The sequence goes on from NW_006800215.1 coordinate 28,496, forward strand.
CAACAGGTGACAAAATCATCGGCGTATAAAAAGTAGCAAATAGATTTATTTTCAATAATACACTGTAAACCTGTGAATAAACATTATTATACAAAACAACAGCTTATTAGCGTTTTACATTTATGTACAGGGTTAAGAGGAATGATTGATCTGTTGAGTCGATTTAAAACCGACATCTGGACGGTCGGCAGGCCCCGACTGACCAGTAACGGAGGCCACCTTCAGAACGCACTGCGTAGGCTGCACAAGCTTGTAACAATCCTTCAACATTCACACACTGACCATCGCAGAGCCCACAGACATCAGTCTAAAAATATATAGGTTTTAAAATGTTTGGGGGAAGCTTAAAGGAAAAATCTTTAAAACCAGACATCAGTAAGAAGTCGCTCGCAACGTCTTTGTGCCTCCTTTGATTCAGTAAACTAAAACGCAGCCATGAGTTCAGTTCTGCCAACAGGAAATTCAAACATGGCAAATGTTACGTAGAAAAACCCCCCAAAAAACACAAATTTGGTAACCTCCAAATATCACTTTATGCTGATGATAGCAGTGTTTAAGGCACATTGTGCACAGTTGGGCCCCTGGATTCAGCTAAACCAACTTTTAAGATCTCATTAGTTCTTCTTAGTTAAACATGAACTGGAGTTTTTCTACTCTAGTGTAGTTTGGTCTTTGCTTCAGCAGAGAGAGTTGATTTCCTTCAAAAAAAAAACAAAAAAACATCATGTCTCCCTGAATATGGAAAAAGTTTCGGAGCAAACCAACAAGAGCACTACGACGCCACGCGACCGTCCGTTTGGGTTCAACGCCGACCCAAGAGTTGCAGTGTGCTGCTTTCCTTTTGGATTACATGTCCAAAATCACTGCACTTTGAATTCCTGGAAATGCGGCGGTGGCAGGCGGCAGGCGGCGGGCGAAAGCAGCGGTCCTTCAGAACTCTTCGTCCTCCGAGCTGAGGTAGTTCTGCTTCTTCCTCACGTTCCAGTGTAAACACGTGGCCAGGCTCTCAAACCAGTCGTTCACCGGGTCTCGGAAGCAGATGGAGGGAACGGGGAAGCAGGAAGTGGTGATGGTGATACTGGAATAGGGATGAAGGAAGAAAAACAAACAAAAAAAAGGTTGGTCCAAATGAGAGCAGAACAAGGAAATAAGAATATTTCCAGTAAAAAGAACAAAGAAGTGGCCACTGATGTGAAAGACATCGAGGTGGAATCCCCTGTTGAGCAACACTGGGCTTTTCACTGCAGCTCTTTACAACAACCAGGAAGGTCATTATATCTGGATATGTTACATAGAGAGAGGGATTGAATGTGACTCAAGCCAATTAAAGAGCCTGATAAGTTTATGTAACAGAGCCTGAGTGTTGAGCGTTGCCTTGTCCGTCCAACAGTTCTCACTCATTTATACTCAAGCAACCGTTTATTACGATGGTGAGCGGCGTGCGGACCGACCTGTCTCCGTGGCAGATCTCCTGTCTCTTCCTGCCGTCGAACGACACCCAGGCCGTGTTCCTGGCATCAGGGGACAGCTTTATCTGAGAGGAGGGGAGAGGAGGAAGGAGGAAATGCTCAAACCGCTTCGAAGAAACACGGGTGCAGCTTTTACAACCAAAACGTGCCGTCGAGTGTAAAGACCAGAAACTAGACGAAGAGAAAACATTTGCCCAGCCGATCGTAACCCCGTAGTGTGAAAGCACAAAATCTAAAACGGAGTATTTTGGATCTAGCTTCCAGTGCAAATACCTTAGTGCATCTGAAATAATGCTAAACTAACTTACAAATAACATTCCAGCAAAATCCAGGAGCTTGTTTTGAGTCAATAATTAGTATTGATGAAAATGAACCAGTCTGCTGGTGGAGCGAGACGGTTTCCCAGTATAGTTAGTTAACGTCGTCGTCCCTTTAAACACTTTCCTTCCAAACCCAATTGTCTTCACTGGGTTTTATTTAGGAGGATCAAAGTAAAGAGGCTGAACATAAAATGTATGAAGCATGTTTCAGATTTTTATATGCGAAACAATTTTTAACAATGCACTATCCTGCAATTGTTCATCACATAAAAATCAAAACATAGCAGCGATGTGATGAAATGTGAAGAATACTTTAAGGGGTATTAATTATTTTTGCAAGGTATTTTATTCATTGTAGTAATAATTCTACCTCTTTGTATAAACGCTACACTTCTCTGCATCCATTTCCTGCAAAAACTTAACTATTTGTTCTTCTTCCCTTTTTATTTTTAAACTTCAACTGCCAAAAAATAATAAAAAACAAACATCTGAATTTGTTCATTTTTAACCTATTACAAAACGACACATTTTCCCCTAGAAAATTCCCCCACTTCCTCCCGTCTCTGTTGGGTTTTTAAAACAAATGAGAACGCAGCTCCATTTCCAGCCAAAGGAGGCGCTGCTGAACACGTACCTGGAGCTCCACTCCGGCCGGCACCACGATGGGTCTGAAGGAGAGGGAGTGAGGGCAGATGGGGGTGATCATGATGGCCGGGACGTTGGGGTGGATCATGGAGGCGCCGGCGGCCACCGCGTACGCTGTGCTGCCCGTTGGCGTGGAAACGATCAGACCTGAGGCAAAACAGAGACGCAAGGTGTTTCAGGGAAGCACAAGGTGCACAGGCACAGCTGCAATCAAAGACGCTCAAAATAGTGTCTCTTCATATGTAGGGAATTAAAGAGTTCAAAATGAACTAAATAAATGTACATTTTGAGATTTTTTTTCTTCCTTTTGGCTTTCTTGTGTGACCTGAATTTTTCTGTCTTACCGTTATCCTTTCAACAATAACATAATTTCTAGTAATTATATTCCTACTGCTTTCAAAGTGTAAAAAACCCCATAAATAAATAAATGACGGTGTCAGCTTAATGATCCTTCCGCTCACCGTCTCCCTGCACCGTGGTGATCAGGTGTCCGTCCAGGAAGAGGTCCACGTTGGACAGGTAGGAGGAGGGTCCTCTGTCCACCACCACCTCGTTAAGAACCTGAAACACGCAGACGGTGGGGGGAGGAGAGGGGAGGAGTCAACTCTGGAAAAATCCTCTCCATGTGCGTGGCTGACATGAAGTGGCCCTGAGTCAGGATCACGTTTGCTGCCAGCGAAGACACGACACTGACCGCCAACCTGAAATATGCATCTGGAGAGTCTGTTGGCTGATGTCACACCCTGCTCACCGCGCTGACCAACAACAACCACAACGCCCTCCAGGCGGGGGGGGGGGACAACACTGCAAGCCGCTTTGGCCTAATTACGGTGCAGGAATCACGTCACGTACCTGATGCTGCATGGCTTTGTGGCTGGTCTCCAGGTCCTTATTGGTCAGGATGATGCCCTTCTCGTCCACCGTGTCCTTCTTCTCCCAGTTGTCCTTGAGCACTCGCACCTGCAGGCGACTTCGCAGCACAATGGCGGCGTTTCCTGCAGGCAGAGGCATGCGTGAGCAATGCATGACGCAAGGATCCGCAGAGAAAGAAGGCGCGCTGCGGGACGGCGACGGGCGGGTCGGGGGACATTCGCTGACCTTCAATGATTTGCGTGACCTGAGACTGATACGTATCGAATTTGAACGGCGTCAGGAAGCCCAGAGAGCCCAGGTGGAAGGCCATGACTGGGGGGACGCTCTCCTGCAAGGAAATACAAGCGTGTTAGATGATGTAGCGGTGGGAAATATAGACACTGTGGGGTTTTCTGTAATGATCTGTTCTAGGTGGATACCTGGAAAAGCGAAGACGCGTACAGCAACGTTCCATCTCCACCGAGACAGATGATGAAGTCCACACGATTGGAGATATCGTCCAGATCTGACCGACAAACGCCATTAGACATTTATGTTCATAATGCCCACAGAAATAAATCGTTATCAAGGCTGAAACAATTCATTGTATTAATAGTGATCAATTAATGAAAGCATCATCAACTAATTCAGAAAATCGTTGACTACAAAAAAAAAAGAAAATATATATTTGTGTGTGTGTGTGTGTGTGTGTGTGTGTGTGTGTGTGTGTGTGTGTGTGTGTGTGTTTTATTGCATTTCAGGTAATTTTTTTTTCCTAAAAAGCAATTAAATTATTTGTTTATTTGTATATTTTAATGTATTTCTAACAGTACAAAAAAAGTGGTGAACTAAAAAAAATCTGCTAAATGTGGCAATTTTTTTTAACCGATTCATCAATTAATAATCAGAAAATGGGGGTTAAAAAAAAAAAAGCGCAACAGATTAATCAATTACTAAACCAACGGTTAATCAGAGCGATCTGAATCGGTACCTTCTCTGAAAGTGCAAAATTTCTTGGTGATGGCGGCGAAAACTTCGTCGCCTGAAATGGCCGGATCGTCCAGGACCTTCTTCTCCACGTAAACCATCAGGTTCTTCACCTGCAGCGACGAAGAAACAACAAGGCGCGTGACGCGCGACGCAGAAGGAAGCGGCGCGACAAGGACAGGACGACCGGGACCTCCGTTACCTCGGTGAGGAACGTGCAGAGCTCCTTGAAGGGCTGCAGTAGGCTGGCATCTCGGATCTTCTTGATGACAAGGACACTTTTAGGAGGCTTGTTCCACGTCAGCCTCTGGCTGGCGGGATCCTGAATATGCCTGAAGGAGGCAAAATAAACACACAAAGAATACATCACACAGCAGCCAGGAGAGCTGACATAAGAGCTGTTAACTAACAAAAGCTGCATCATAACCAGGACTGATTAGCATCTATCCAATTAGATACATCAGATTAAAGTCTGGCTCTGTTCTGCAACACCTCGCCTCTTCTCAACCCCTAAAAGGTGAGCCGAATGTCCCCAACAAACCCAACAACAAACCGGGAGAGCTCCTCTGAAGAAAGGAGAAGTGCGCTTAGATGAGAAACGGGGTCACAGAAGTTCATTCGTGGAAAAACGATTACATAAATATGACCAAACCGATTTCATGGCGTCTAAAAATACTCTGAATCAAAAGCAGAATATGGAAAGTGCCAAAGGGAATCCCAGAGTCTGCTTCTGTTGGTTAGCTTCATTAGCTACAGATGGCCGCCTGCATTTCTAACAGAATGGCTCGTCTGTGTTTCTCTTACACAACGATGACATCTTTACATCAACCAAACTCTGAGTGTCTGATCGCCTAGAACAGTGGGAGCGTGACGAATAAAGGCCATCAGGAGGTTTTTTATATAGTTTGCAGAAGCCGCCCCTCGCCCACTTGTTGCTGGGAACTGCAACATGTTCCCTATGAAGACCGCTCAATCAAATCAGTTTAGAAATTGTTTTTTTTTTTTTGTGCGTGTTTTTTAGTGGCACATCTAATTTTTAAAAGTTTAAATGTAGAAAAACTGACTATCAAATTGTTCTACTTCAGCGTGGCTCTTTAAACATTAAACATTTAGGATATTCTGAACATTTTGAAAACTTTAAGCTGGTATTTAAGCTTCATCTTTGGGCGCCTCAATGGATTTGAACACAAAAAAACAACAAATACATTAAAGCTGAAACAATCAATATGTTGTACTGATTAACGAGGAGCAGAAATAATTACTGTTTTTCTCTTTCAGAGAAAAGTGAATAATTGCATAACGGAGATATTTGTTAGATGTTTTTTTTGTGTGCAGATGCCAACTGGTAAGTGAACCACAACAGCAGAAACACAAACTGGAAATACAAGCAGGTTGATGGCAATATCATTCAGGAATGAACAAACATTAATCACCATCATCATTAATCACCACCATCATCATCAATCTTCAGAAACAAAAACAGGAGTATGGATCAAATGGAGATCTCTGACTTCAAATGGACGAATCGTCACAACATGATCACATTTCAAGTTCCTCTTTTTTTTTTTTTTTATTTTTTTTTTTTTTTAAACCAAAACTTCCCCCCACAATGCAACACAACAAAACACAAAACCTCGTAACCTTCAAAAAGGCCGAGCTGGGACGTTTTAAACAGAAACTGACCCAGATGTAGAGAAATCTCCCCCGCCTCTCTCTCCCCCAGCTGAAACTGACCAGAATAGCTTCCCTGTGAACCGGAGGAGACAAAGCGATCCGCCGGTGACCCTCTGATCTATTCAGGACCAGTTTCTCATCGGATCACCTCAAAGTGTCCACACCCTGACCTTCCCCTTTCATTCAGCCAGCTTGTGTTCAAACCACATCCTTTGATAACACACACCCTGTTAGCAGCGACTACCTGCGTTCATCGCTGCACTTCTAGGAATCTGTTGCCGTCAGCCCCGAACTGATGATCTACAGCCAGGTTTGGTTATAATTGACTCCTCCTGACGGATTCCTTTTTGGGGGCAAATAAAAAGTGAATTTCTCACCATTTCCAGACTTTGTTCTCGCTGTGGCTCCCCTGTGTCTCCTCTGTTACACACTGGTTAAACTTCATGGCTATAAAAATAAAAATAAAAATAAAAAAAACCCGACGCTGCTTAAGGTGGACTCAGCTGGAGAACGAGGTTCTTTCCCGATGGCTGCGTCTCTCAGAACAGCGCATCCCGCCTCTGACAGCTACACAGTCTGAAGCTCCCACAAAATAAAACTCCCGTGTTGTAAACTGAGAAGCGGCGCTCAGGCCTCCCGGGGATCAGCTGAGAAACTCTCAGAGCTGCAGCCACTGAGACTGTAATTGTCCCCGACAGGACTTAGCACTAAAACCTTCTCTGCAGCTCTGCTCCTGAGGTAAAGCTCTCGCTCCTCTTAAGGCGTCTCTGCATGCTGGGCCCCGCCCACACAGCCCAGCTGGCCCCGCCCACTCCACTCCCTGTCTCCTCCTCGTTGGACAGGTGTGACTCACTGAGCGACACAACCTCAGCTGCCATTTACTTCCACCTCAAAGCATTTCCACCTGCATGACCTCATTCTGTGTTTTGACCACTTACAGAGACGGGAAACGACGAAACTGGTCTGAGGCAACAGCGCCACTGTTAATTGGAAATTAACCCAAGGATGATTCATGCATCCTTGAAATAAAGGGATCCTCCTTAATAATGGGTTAAGGAGGAAGCATTACAGCTTCCTCGTGTGCTGTTACAGTAAGGAAGGTAAAAAATATGTTTTAATAAAAAGACAAGTGAAGATTGCCTTCTTTTTAAGCGTGACCTGCAGGGCACACGGCGCATCATGCACGGTATTTGTAGCAACGTTTTCTTTGCAACGTCACTACAGCAGGAGTTTTATATACAGCTTGATTTTAGGTTGACCTCATGAGTGGAAGCTGATGATGTTACTTTTTACCGTCATAAGAAGGATTTTTTTGAATCATCCTAAGTCAAATAATAAAACAACGATAGCAGGGTATAAATAGTTCAGATAGTGATGCATGCTTTTCCAAGGCATCCAGAGAGTGATAAGAAAAGCTGAATTTCATCAACCAGTAAAATATTAGTTAAGTGTGAGCCACAAGGACGGACTGGTGCCTTATTTGGAATAAATGGAACTGAATCTCATCGCCTTGCGAACTCATCAGAACCTTTTCACAATTTGTTTTGTGAACTTCTGATTTGTTTTTTGTAATTACCGATGGCCGGACCATTGTAGGCCTGTCACAATAAGAAACTAATCAATGTCAAATTAATTTTTATAAATAAAAATAAATTTATTTTTATTTATAAAAATACATCGTTATAAAATTTATTTTTATAAAAATAAATTTTAAAGTTTAACACCTTTAAAAACCGGTGTTAAACTGCACCAAAGTGCTGTACAGGAACGACAGTAACACAAATTGATAAAAGCAGAGTATCAAAAAAAACCTTCAAATGAATACCAAAGAATAAAAATGAGTTTTCAGAAGTGATTTAAAATGATCCAGGCAGATCTAACCTGGAAAGGTAACTTGTTCCATAAAATAGGAGCAACAACAGAGAAAGCTCGATCTGCTTTCCTCTCAAGTCGAGTCTGAGGGACTGTCAGTAATCGCACGATAAAATAAACTTAGCTTGATGACTTCCATTCTGATGATTGACATTTTTCGAAGGGCGATTTTATTAACACTTAACACTTTATGTGCCCTTTTTGGTTGTTGCGTTTTATTTTGGATGCTTAAAATTTCTTCCAACCCCAGCGTGGAGTGTTCTGTATAAAATTAAAGTTTACTGTTTGAGGGAACAAATTTGCATCATCATCCCATTATCGATATATTACCTTAAAATGCCCTCAAAGCAACAATACTATCGTTTATCTTCGCAACTTCTGGGTCGATTTACTGACGAGGAAAATTTGCTACCACGACAGGCCTAATGGTGAGTTTAAGGGTATCGGAGTAAAACAGGTTAAATCACACAGCTCGTCACTAAATTACAGAGTTTTATCTCTAAATTGATCTATCATGTGAGTTAACATGTGAAATATTTATAAGTCACTCTACGTCATGCCTGCGTGCTTACTTTATTTTACAGCGGCACATGGAACCATTTCAGAAGGGTTCCTGATGGCTGAGTAAGATCATCCGGTGTCCTGAATCCTGAAGAAGTGTGACTAAAAAGGGAGGAGACGCTGAAGGGTACAACCTGAACTACGAATAATGGAATGTCAACTATTCACTTTTCTATATAGATTAAAATAACCAGCCGTTCTGGAAACGCAAGTCTGCCGTCGTTGCGTGGCTGTTGGTACACGTCCTGGGCGGTGTTCGTATGCAGTCTAAACACAGTGATAATATACGGTGCACTGAGAGGTTTTTAAACAAGTCGTCGGTGAATTGTTGTGTCTCTTATTTCACGGCCATGTGCTACGGGCTCAGTTCTCATGGATACAAACTGAAGCATAATAGTTTCACGATGAAAAGTTACGGTTTGTTTGTCCCTTTTTCTTGATCCTGTTGGTAGGAATCAGCATGACAATCATGCACTAATTAGCAAACCTGTTGCCATGACCACAAAGCGTCTGTTGAAATCCTTCTCTTCTGTTAGCCAGCCAAACCTTATGATATTTTAGCTGATGAAATTTATGTTGTCGTAGAGCCTCTTCCATATTTAGTCATTTTATGTCATGTAGAGGTGGTATGCACTATAGAATGGAAATGAATTCAGGTTATATTACTTTTATGATTTGAAACAACAAGGGGCTATTTGATTGGATTGCGCCTCTCTCCATCAGTTTTATGACGCTATTTTTTGAAAACCTCTCTCCTTTTGTTACAGATCTAACTTTCCTGCATGAGTCGTCCTTGCTAATGACATAAACTTTTATCAGCTAAGTACCGGATTCAATTACAGCCTTTTGTTGTGATTTAATGGTCTGTAAATAGATTAAATAATGTCACATCAGATCATCTGCTCCAACTTTCCTTTAGAATACAACAACTCATCTGACAAAAGTATTGGCTGCAAGTTAAAGACGGCGTCGATGCCAAGATTTTTTTGGCAAACTACAATGCGAAAGTAACGTTAGAAATGTCAGAATGTCTTAAATTTGTTCCCTGTCAATTCTAAGAAATGACGAAAGAAAATCAGGTGGAAAGATGTGGAGGTGATCAAAACAATAAATGAACTGCACTCTGTTTAAGTTCCTCAACTAGAAGATGGTTCAGGTTAGAGACAAAAGAAATAATAAGCATGTTTTTTTTTTTGTTTTTTTTGTTTTTTTAAAGTGGATTTTGGTGTGATTTGTACAAGAATCAGAAATGTCGACACAAATTAACATAAAAAAAAAAAAAAATTAAATCCCCCTCGGCCTGACCTGACATGACGAAGTCTTCAGCATAAACACTTTACCTTTGTCTTTCATGCCTAATCATCTTTTCCTATGACAATTACCCCGACTGGTCTTTCCCAAAACTGTTTCCACCCAGCCTTTGTTTGAGACGAAGATAGCCTGGTTTTACTACTTTTAACCCGTCGAGCAGCTTTAAGGATGCTAATCCTACAGACACTGCGAGAGGGAAACAAACAGCAAACAGAGGCTTACGTGATGGAGGGTGTCAGTAGGTCATCATTTAGTCCAGGCTTTGACTGATCAAAAGAAAAAGAAAGGCTGGGAGTCGCTCATAACAATAAGGGGATTTAAAGCAATATGCTAAAGACTATCAACAATCCCTGTGGCTCAGTTTGGGACGATAATGAGACGGGGTGGCACAAAAGCAACCGCGTATTTCAAAAGTGCATCAGTGTTTGCATTACATAATAAAACAGGAGCTGTTTACAGGGTTTGGTCCATGTCGTTGTGTGTGCAAATGGCGGCATGGCACAAAAAAAAAAAAAAAAAAAAAAAAAAGCATTTCAAGTAGGAATGTACCTACAAATGACCTGATTGCTATAATTTTAGCTTTGTTAAAGCTGGTCTAGCCTGGTCACTACCTTCCTACGCAATTCTAATCGATTCTAATCTCTCTCCACTTCTCCTTCTGTGATTTCTCCCATTTACATAGATTCCTCTGGTAGAATGTAAACCGGGGCAATCAGTGAAGACAAGGACAAGTTGTGGACGACGACATCGATTTTCTGCGCAGCTTTAGAATTGCAGTCCGCCTGCAGTTTTGGCAATGGAGTAAGTGAATGTAGCGACCCAGCTGGTCACGGTTCCAAATATTGAATTGACATTACAGCTGCCTCGTTGCGGCACTTCTCTCTTTGCAGTGGAGTATGGTTGTTTACAGCGCAGGCAATTTCCAGTAAGCTTGCTAGCATCGAACCAACGCATTACATGCATCACAGTTAAATGTTTGGTAAATATATAAGTTCAATAAAGTCCACACCTCCAGGAAGTAATCATTTCTCAACAGCCAAGGGTCAAGACTCTAAGGAGCTGGTTTTTAACCAGACTAAAGCTAACCAGTGGTTGGTTAAAAAACAAAAAACAATAATTGTTCTTCTGGGGCATTGTCTATAACAATGACGTCAAACTGGACTTTGACAATCAACAGATATTTTTTTACCTTCTCTCTCTGCTTGCATTGTTACAGAGATAAATTCCAGCAGTGCCGCAACATCTTAAAAAAAAAAATCTGATAACTAAAATGATCATATCTAGGCATTAACGGGTAAAGTCATAAGGATTTATCTCTTGGTTATGCAACTACCTACTCAGAAGGCTTGCATGTCTGATCATAAAGTGGTTAGTAACTCTCATCAGTGTGCAAATTGTCATAGAGACTCAAAGTTAGCCATTTACAGTATCATTAAGGTATCAAGTTACAAAGTCAGATAAAACACCTGAAAGATTGAATAAGAAACTATAATTTCTGGATGTCTCAGTACATGTCTGCAGTAAAATCCAGCTGCGGAAGAGAAAGAGAAAGCAAGACTTAAAAAGATGCCAAGAAAGCAGAACATTTTATGTTAAAGTCGCTCTGCTTTACTCTGTCATGGCAGGTGTTGGATTCAGATAAGCATTTGGAAACTACAGGCTGTAAGTACCTGTACTTACAGCCTGTAGAGAGCCAACTAGCTTACTGTAGGTAAAAAAATGCAAAAGATATAAATATAAACTCATCATTTTGTAGTTGTTTTAGCATGCAGTTTTAAAAGGTTCATCTCATAGGAGGAGGGTTAGAAAACAATATTTTGACTTCTAATTTTATATTTTTACAGTTTTTAAAGAGAAATCAGAATCGACCAAAATCAGCAATGATCTCTGGTTTTCGCAAAAAAAAAAAGAAAAAAGAAAAAAGAAAAATTGGCCACAAACGTCTGATCCATGCACCTCTGATCATGTTACTCCAAAAGCAAAAACAATCACATTTCAGCTGCTAAAATACATCCTGGAAATCACCAAACACCAGTTTGTTATGTTTGCAGATAGAGAAACTGCTAGCAGAGCCAAGAACAACAACCTCAATTCATCGCATAGCTGAGATTCTTTCTTCCATAAACTTACAGAAGCAGTTCACTAGGGTTAGGCGACAGTGACACACTTTTGGTCTCGGGTCTGTGTGTTCAGACTCACCACAACATCAGACGACCAACGAGTAACGAGACCTTCTAAGGAATAATTGAACATTTAAATACTAAAGGTAGAGCTCCTGTTATCAGCAGATCAAAAGCTGCACAAACACTTTGAAACACATTGGGATTCATCATCTCTGAAAGACAGTTAACTTTTTGTGCTTTCCCAATCAAAATAAAGTAGTAATGTATTATTATTACTTTTATTTTTACTTCAGTAAATGTTGTGCATCATGCAAGTTCACCTGTTGGCCCACAGAGATACACCATTCAAGATATACCTGTTGAACTTACATCATTTACCTGTCAGTCAGTCATCTGATCTAAGGGTTGATCTGACAGCAGCAGACATTGCTGGGTGTGACTCTAGGTAAGTTCAATAGCAAAGAGCCTTCAGCATAAACCACATAAGCTAAAGTAAAATCACGCTAAGCCCAGGCTGTGATTGTGCATTTAAAGAACAAATGATTCTTTGTCTAAAGAAGCATTTTTTTGTTGTTGTTGTGGTTTAGGTTTTCATTCGCTGCCTGATTCTTTACATGAAGGACTAAATTTGCAAACAGCCATTTAAGGTTAAGGTTTTTGGTTCACGCTTACTTCACAAGTTACACAAGAGGATATGGAGACACTTGAGTGAAAGAGTTGTAAGGTTAGCAACTTCTAGAAAAAAACTAATTTGAGCAGAAATAGTCCAGGATGAAAACATTTGATTTACACTAAATGTTCAGTAAAGACTTAAGATTTCCCCCATTTTGGAAACAAATAGTGTGAAATGTGTTTTTGCAGACTAAGGAAAAGAATCGTTTCTTTATTGGATGTTGCGTGCAGATATCTGCCTTGTGGTTCATTTGCACATAATGTTCTAGATGTTTCTGCAAGATAAAAATAACTGCTCTGACAATTAAAAACTTAAATACACGAATCCTTCCACTGCGTGAAAAACGACGTGCTTTTTTACAGATTGAAACATAAAGCAGTTTTAATGTGAAAACTGTGTGTGTGTGTGCTGTGTGTGCTGTGTGTGCGTGTGTGTGTGTGTGCTGTGTGCAAGTTGTCTGCAGCTACTGCAGCTCTTCCCACATCCCAAAAACAAGCGTGTAAGTTTGACTGCAGATTGTTGCCATGGATGTTAATGCTACTAACCTTCTCTCCTATCTTCACAACACTGTTGTGTTATAATTTCAGGGAAAATATAAGTGCAGAAGAATAATGCATTACTTTGCGATTAACACGGGAGGAGCACGGGACATTACTGAAATATTTCAACAACAGATAAGAGTGCCTGCATAGAAACAAGAAAAGTTCACATTTTCTCCACATTATTCACAGCAAAGATGATATTCTAATCTGTAACCACTTCAGTGTTTTCAGAGACATTTACAAGCTTCCAATGAAAGTAACATAACTGCTAACGTTTTATTATCATTGTAAAGTCGAATCATGTACCACTTTGTTCTTAAATCATCTAATGAATACTTAATCACTTCAAAACATGTCATTCAACAAGTAAAGAAACTTAAGTGAACTATTGTAATTTATTTTTAATACAAATGCACTGCATTAACCTCACTAGGAAGCTAAATACGCACATTTAAAGAAAAACATAAGTAGAGTCTTTTTCAGCAATATCTTTTTTTGTTCTCGTTCCCTAGCGACTAACCCCACTGTAATCCTTATGAACCATCTAATTATTACTATGTGCGCATGCACAAAGGAGATGTCTGTGCATGCACCAACCAAAAAGCGTTGCAGCCAGTGGGACTTTGGGGTTGTGCTCAGAGTCTGCAGCTACATGGTAATGGTAACTCTACTACTACATTACTTCACTGCCTTGTCTTTCAGGAAGGAGCACAGGAAAAAATCTGCCTTCAGAATAAGAGCCGTATCTTCTTAGATGTTCAAAAGTGTCATTTGAACTCCCACCAAATTATTCATGTTAGTCTGGTTGCATGAGGCTTCATGCAACCAGAAGCTGCATGTATCACAGTAGCTATTCCATATTAAGCTAGTTACCAACAAAGAGATAAAAAATAAATAAATAAATGGTTTTTTGTCCAACTTACATCACAGCATGTGGGTTCTGGAGCATGCATGCCTTTGGGCCAAATGTAGTTACAGGACTGGGTCCATGAAGCGACTGAGTCCTCCTGGAAGAGAGAGGAGCAAACATCCAGGTCCGTAAAGTTGATTTTGTTTTCTGAAAGAGTAATTTGATACTAACAGAATAACCTGACGTCTGGACTAAAGACATGTCACATTCTCTACATGATCAGTGTCCCCAAAGTCTTATGGTTCACACTTTTCAAATAAACTATTTTGTTTTGCGATTTCTTGAAATTTCTTGAGCTGCACATATTTACAAGCGTGACCATTTTTGTCCATCACCAGGCGACAAGTAGAGATTTCTGCACTTAGTCTGTAGCAATAAACCCTTAGGCCAGATCTGTGGTGAGCAACAGTTAATTTGGCGCCTCTGCCAAATCATACGTGGAGTAAGGAGTCATGAAGTGATTAAAAACAAATGCATTTATCTCTTGTAGCCCAGAAAACAGAAGTCAATGATTAATGATCACAGACACACTTTTTTTCAAACAACAACTAAAAGAAGTTGTGGTTTGTAGCAAAGCGAGTTTCTTAAAAGGGAGAAATAAATCTTAACACGTTGTGTCACTTCACATCACTTTACTGAGTCAACCGACTCCCCTACTCTGATTCACTGAGCTTAAATTCAGCCGTTTCAAGCTACTTTTATTTGTAGATCACTGAAATAAATTAATCCAACATCGAAAAATGAAACTTTAAATGAGTTGTTGTAGCAAAATTTGAATTGAAATGAATTTAAAAGAGCGTTGTCGCTGTTAAAGTCTCCAAGTGCACAGGAAAAGAGTAACTAGATTTGTCAGGATTTTTTTAAAATAAAAAGTCACTAGAGGTGTCTGAAAAGTGAAGCTTTAAATGACCTTTTATAATGAAATTTGCTCTCCTGAGTTGGATGCACTTACTTTAAACGCATGCATCATTCATCCAGAAATAAGGATCCCACAGGATGACAAGCACAGGGATTTTTTTTAAATAAACACTTTTAAAAGAAAGGCGGCTCTGACGCAAGTTGATTTTTGTAACTCCTGCAACCACTTGAGAAAAAAAAAGGGGCTAAAAATGTAAATTATTGCATCACATTCAGCATATAAATAAAGGAAAAGGGGATTTCTGACACTCAAAAGCTGTAAAACAAAAAAGACGTTTCACAACAAACGTGTGTGGGTAGAAAAAAGAAGACAATAATGTTGCCTTTGTGGGAGTTTATTTCAACATTTTGGGAGATGTTCACTTTTTTTTTTTTTTTTTACAGATTTCCTCATCTCGCAAACGGATACCAGCTACTAACCACATCGACAAGTAAACACATCCAGCCTCTTCAGGTTCTCCCTTCATCGGGCCGTTTCAAAGAAGGCTGCAGGATCTGTCCACACGCGGGCTGATTTCTCAAGTGTCGAGAGTTTGTGCAACAGATAATGTGACAAGGTTGTTGAGGAAACACTTCTAATGCAAGCCGCTAAAAACAGAAGTTGCTCTGAAGCATCACCAACCAACCGGGGGGACGGTTGCCACAGCATGGCAACACAGAGGACCTCAGAACTCAAATGGACTGACAGGAGACACTGGCTGTGCTACAAGCTCTCCCTCTGCTGGTGATTTTGTGTCACATCCTCTTGTTTTTATCCCCTCCACTTCCTCACATGAACCTGGTCAAATCTGATTACGGGGGTAGATAGGGAGGGGAACAGGAAGCCTGGCTCAATTTTCACTGCAGGCCTCCTCTTCCTGTGGCTCGGTGGGGGTTTTTGGAAGCCTTTCTGGGTTTTTTTTTTTTTTTAGTACATTCACAGTAATATTTGGATAAATGTCCATGAGTACGTTGCAGAGCAATAACGTTTTTTTTTTTTTTTTTTGTATTCTGCTGTTTTATTTATCCACTTTTGATGCCTGTTACTATGGTTACAGGGAGGATTCCAGACTCTACAGACCATTTCTGTTGCGACTTGTCTCGTCTCTTTTTGTTGATTTTGGCCAGCTGACCAGTTTTGGTTGTTTAGCATGGTTGGTTCACCTTTTTTCTTTTTTTTATGTATTGTATAACTCATACACAACTTTGGTTGGAAAAAAAAAAAGAAAAAACATAATGGCAGGAATTCTATGGAGAAAAATAACTGTGACTAAACCTCACAATCCTGAAAACGTTCAGAAACTGACAAAAACATGTCTGGGTGATGAAGCGAAAACAGGATTCAAGAATTTCTCAAACATGTACTAAAAAAATCAAAACAACACTCCAGGTACGTTCTTGATGAGGGAATAACATTATGATATGATGTAAAGCTCAAAAAAGTGGATTTTACATAATACCGCCCCTTTAAAGGCAGTGACATCACAAGAGAGAATAGACCTGATCAGCTGGCATTAGCAGACATAATGGCAGACGAGCAAATCTTGACATCTCAACAGTTGCATGAGTTATGACGGATGATGCTGTAGAAGCTGAAGCAAATTAGTTTGCAGTTTTTTCATCAGATGGGTTTTCATGAACTTGTAGAACAAGTACATCCTGTTTTCTGCCTGCGTAGCTTTAAATATATTCCGCTACTGTGGGACTACATGGTGAAACAACTTGTACTAGACCTGCACAGGTCTGCTGCCTTAACAGGTTGGTAGCTTTACATATTTTTCTGTGAGGTGTATTCAGTGATATTTAGCAGAAAAGCAAAACTGGAATCTTGATTTCTGGCTGTTTTTTCCCCCCCAACCATTCCCCATTGGAATGCTTCTGGCTTTGACTAATGTGTAGTTTACGTTGAAAACAGTTTATAACAAGAAAGACAAAGTGTGCAAAAAGGGGTCCATTGTGTTGATATGCAGTGGGTACCTGGTTCCTACTGACCTGTGTTCTGAGTAAGTGGCTGAGGATGTGCTCAGGCTGCGGGCCTTCATGCGTTGAGCGGAGCGGCGACCTGTGATTGGTGCTGCCTCACAGGTGGAGCAGCAGAAGGTGGAGGCCTCCAGTCGCACCTCTGATCCACCGTCCATCTCCGATTGCCAGGCTTTAAGTGAACTGACAAGTCAACACCGTTGAGCCATTGTGCATGAACAGTTACAAAACAATGACGTCCTGTGGTATGCATGGGAGGAACCGACAGTTTTGAGACTGCAGGCTTGTTTCAGAACTCCTCAGTGGGGAAAGATAAAACTTGCACAACTTTAACTGAAGAAACGCATAAATACTGCAAGAACACTTCTTTATACAGTGTAGCTGTTAAAACTCTTGCCGTTTTAAAAATATATATTTTGCGTTTCACAAAAACCTCCAGAGGACACAGAGCAGCTTCAGGCGAAAAGTTCAAACTGCTCAGCAACTTATAATTGTCGGTGTTTATCCATGATGCTGTAAGTGAGCAGGCCAAATTTTCATAATTATGTAAGCTTTAGCATGAGCTAAAAGCTTGCTATAATTATTATTGACAGCCCGGCAAGCTTTTTTTTTTTTTTTTAAAGCAAAGTACGACTTAAAGAAAGTCTAAAAATGCAGCGTTTAGAGCAAATGGAGATTCGGCAATGGCTAAGAAAGTGTGAAGGAACCAGAGGGCAGAATGTTCCAGCTGAAGCAGCTAAACTAGTGAGTTAGCGAGCTAAACTCCCGGTTAGTCGTAGAAAACACAGTGTCACGCTGTTTCTGACTTCAAACTTTACCTTTTAGGAGAAAACCTTACAGCAGGATAACTGGGCTGAAGCTCAGAAAAGAGCCGGAGGATTACAGGCTAAGATTACAGCGTTTCACCATCTTCGTTCACTGGAGAGCTGTCAACAGTCAGCTCACCGCTTCCTGATCCCGACTGACCAATCAGTCGCTCTCAAACTGGTGACGTTAAATAGCAAGTTCCTCGCCTTGTCCAGATAAAGGAGTAAAACGATATTTGCACGAAAAGAAGAAATAATACTATTTTGAAAAAGTCACAACCAATATTAATGCAATGTATTATCACTATTAATAAAATAGTAAAAATAAATAAATAAAAATAAGGCACAAGAAAGGTAATTATAATCACAGGTGGGGGGAAACAAAAGTTAAAAGACCGGACAAATTATCTTTTTTCAGCATATGTTCAACTTAGAGGTGGATAATAACTAATTACATTTACTCAGTTATATTTATTTGAGTGAATGTTTGGGGAAAATGTACTTTTAGTAGTTTTACTGCACCATACTTTTTCTTGAGCAATTATGAAGCACTGCTTTTTACCCAAATAAAATCTCTCGCTACTCGCCCTGCTGTGAGTAACTTCATTTAATGAAGAACAAACAGGTTATAGCAAAGATGCAGACTCACACTTACAGTTTAAGTTAAAGTGACACCTCATACACAAGCTTTGTTCTTGGAGATTAAGTGAACATAAACACTAGATGTACTTTATCTAACATTTACCTACTGTAAATATTAATTTCATAGGCTTTATTTAATTTTTTCTTTTGAAAAGTGCTTCTTGAGCTTGAATTTATTTTCTAACCCAATATTTATCTGTGTTAATCTTTTTATTCATTTGTTTTTTTAAAATTCCTGAATACGTACACAACTTTATGTTTTAAAATGATTTAAAATGTAAAATTAAATTTTTTTAAAATATTAAATCAGATGTTATTATGAGTTACTCAAGTAGCTTTTTTATGAAATGCATTTTTTCTATCACTGCTTTCTTTGAAGACTACTTTTTGCTTTTATTGCAGTAAAAATAGATTGAAGCAGTGCTACCCTTATTGGAGTGCATTTGTTTTCTGGTTAAATTAATAAAGTTGAATAAACACATGATGCTATACAGGTCTTTCACAAAATTAAAAACATATAAATGCATAAAATAAACAACACAGGTAAAACAATTTTATTTGACAAAAAGAGAAAGTTAGGTTAAATTTATCTGGCCACGCTGAGGTTCAATCCCAGCCTTAATCCAAATTGGATGACATTAATTCTTAGCTCTAAAATTCATTCCACACACAATACTCCATAACTGTGGAATTTTATTAAAATTTGTTTGAAAAGAATCAAAATAATATATTTAAATATTTAGAGCTAGGTACCTCCTGATTGAGGAGGTAAGTTCACCTTAGAAATGGAAGAAGTTTGGAACAAGTTGAAGTTCCCTCTGTGACTTACCCAACATGTCCTTCAATTTTTAAACAGCGGACATGCTGTTGAGGTTGTACAACATTACCTTTGTACAATTATCAACAGCTGCTTGACCTCTGAGGATAATACGTCAGCCAAGATAACAAAGGAGTGGCTTCAATATCAGTGTCATATCATTCTTGAGCGACTCAGCTGAAACCTGCACTAAAATTCAACTAACCCTCCCTGGAAGACCTAAGAGTGACTGGCTACTGATGCCAGATTCTCCCAACCTGTCCCAAGTTGGGAGAATCTATAGAGAAGAATTAGGATCAAGACTGTAACATGTGGACAAAATAAATACTCTTTAGATCTTCCAAAATGTCATGCGCCAATCACTCTTAAGATCCATTCATCCATTTCCTTTCTAAAGCAGTTTATTCATGCAGCAGGGCTAGTTCCTGTCCCCAGCAGTCACAGGCAGCGTAGGTATAGGTGTACCTGCAGCACACGTGTCTTCATTTGCAAAGCTAAAGCATAAAAACAGACAATCATGCATTCTGTATTGTGTGCTACTGATGAAATTTACTCGTTATATTCACTAAAATTTAGAGAATGTTCTTTAAAGACCAGGGGAAAAAAAGCATTTCCTGGGAAAATTCAGTGTGAATACTGTGCTGAATGTTTTTATGATGAAATTTGCAGAAGCAATTACAATCAACTGCAAAAATGTCATAATTCAGCAAATACAATAAAAACAAACTGTCCGTTGGTCTTCTTAAATAGAAAGGCTGTCATAAAGAGTTAAAGGGGGCCGAGAAAGTTGAAGAATGCTAATTCCTCTTCTTCGCTGATATCTTTTGACAGTCGTCAAACATTAGTGCATTAACGCCACCAACTGGTAGCGCGTGGAC
Organism: Poecilia formosa; assembly: GCF_000485575.1. Classification (NCBI taxonomy): domain Eukaryota; kingdom Metazoa; phylum Chordata; class Actinopteri; order Cyprinodontiformes; family Poeciliidae; genus Poecilia; species Poecilia formosa. The sequence goes on from NW_006800215.1 coordinate 48,455, forward strand.
CAGAATGTGTTCAGCTCCATTTCAAACCGTTTCTCGGTTTCCTGCAACTTTTAGATCAGTCTCCGCTTCAACACACCTGAGTGTAAAGAATTAGGTCATTATCATGACTGTAGAAATCTGTGCTGCTAACTGAAGAAGCCATTTGAGTCAGGCATATTGAATCATGGTAGCATCAAAAAGCTGTACAACACCTGAACCTGAGGACTGGATTTCAGAACCCTGGCCCTGGACTAAAAACATTTTCATCATTCCATAAAATGTTTCTCCATTTAGGTCAGTCTGTGTGTTCTTGGAAAAATTATACAATTTTAGCACATTGCATTTTCTGACCATGCACACACAAATTTTGATTGATATATAGAAGTCAGAGGCTTCTTCAGAACCGCTGAATCACAGACTGCTAGAGAAGATCCTTTCTTGCCCATAGCTACCAGCATCAATAACTCTATGAAGAACCTTGGATATTAAGAATTACATTTAATTTCCCCTTGGCATTAATGGAATCAATTAACTTTTTCATAAAAGTTTGATCATTTCTATTGCATAATACCAAGAGCAAGAACATTGAAATGACAAAGGTAAAAAAAAATATGAAATTTAAAATATTGTAGTGCTGCATACAATAAGATAAATTGATCCATTTGTCCAGTAGGGGTCAGCAAAACAAAAAAAAAAAAGAGCACATTAACTTTTTCATAAAAGTTCGATCATTTCTATCGCATAATACCAAGAGGAAGAACATTGAAATGACCAAGGTAAAAAAAATATGAAATTTAAAATATTGTAGTGCTGCATACAATAAGATATGTTGATCCATTTGTCCAGTAGGGGGCAGCAAAACAAAAAAAAGAGCACATTTCTCTCCAAAATGATTTTGTGCAAACATTAAAAAACGCTTGTTGGAGCATCTCTGACCCAGCAGTTTTCTCAGTGAATAACTGGTGGTCTTTACAACGTCAAATACCTGGAAACCAAGAAAGAACCTCATAATAGCAACATGAAGTTAAAGGAGTACTGATGTGAGCCGATGTTCAGAAGACATTCAGAAAAGAAAAACCGCATAGAAGAGCCAGGCTGATTCAACAGTGGATAAGAAATAGTTTTATTTGACTTAAACATAATTACAAGGAAACCAAACAGTCTGCAACATTCTAGCTTCAGTGGGAATCGCTCTAAGTGAATCACACTCAACACAGTAGGTCATCTCAAACTGCTTTTTATTACATCTTAAATAACAGTACATTTTAATATAGTTTCTATCTTGCATCCAGCTTTCGGTTGTACACTGACTGACTTTAAAATTAAATACAAAAGGTGAAAGGGAGGGGCAGTGGGGAACGGGTGCAGAGCTCTACAGTTATTTGATGGAGAAAGAGAAAAGGAAAAAGGAATTTAATTAATTTTTAATATTTTTTATTTGTTTTATTTTTTGCCAACTCCAGGCCTAACGCACAATTACAGCACATTTTTTTTGTACAGAATGTCGCAGAGAGAAAAAAAAAAAAAAAAAAAAAAAAAAAAACAGATCGGAAAATAAAGTTACTACTGCTAAAGAAAAAGCGTATTGTTTACAAGGAGAAGGGAACAACAGAAAGTTCTGCCATTCAAATGCTGCAAGACTTTTTTTCTCTCATTTTCTATAGAAGGTCAAAACAAAACAAAACAAAAAAGTTATAAAATGTTTCTGTAAATGGAATTTTGTTTTGCTACAGAAGGAATGAAAAATTTATTTGTTCCGTTTGGACTGTCCGTGTTTAGGTGAATGAATGTGTGTGTGTGTGTGTGTGTGTGTGCGTGTGTACATTTTAAGCATTTATGGTACTTCTAAAATTTGTGGAATCCCTCCCAAGAATGGACCGAGTAACCGTTTATGTTGCAGGGCTTGCTTCTCAAGTGCATAGCTTTGACATTTCAGTTGAATCATGTATGCACAGAGTAGCAAAAAAACAAAACAAAAAAAAAGAAAAAGAAAAATAGAAAGAAAAATATAAATACCATTGTATTGATATATTCAACAGGTTATTTTCTTAAAGAAAAACATCAAAAGGACTTAATTCCATATGCACCTTTTTAAGCAATTCTACAGCATGCGATTCTAAGAGATAACCCACCCATGGCAGACATCCAAAATCTTTTTTTTTTCTCGTTTTTAACTTAAAAAGTTTCAATATCATTATTTTCAAACATTGATTTATACAACATGTCATTCACAGAGTAGTAACTGCATTTCCAAGCCCGGAATGGGCACCTCTGTTAAAAAGAAACGTCCGGATTGCAACCAGGCTAAAAGAGGAAGTCGTCCCTACACAACCGAATCACATCACCGGTCCCGACCACGGGCAACACGAACCAGGGAGAACTAAACTAAACTAAAAGAGGAGAGGAAAGAAAGGAAAGAAAAAACAAAAAAAGAAAAAAGAAAGAGAAGGGGGGGCAGGGTGGATTATGATCTGATGGGTTAATCTTCATTTAATTATTCTACACTGTTGCCAGACAGAAAGGTGTAAGAATGGTTAAAATGTTTTGTTTTTTGTCATTTTTTTTCCTTTTTATTACATTTTAAAAACAAGCATTCATTATCATAAACAGCATGTGCTTGGTTAGTTAACGTTTTTTTTTTTTTCTTTAGACATTATCCTATATATGCAACGTTTAATTTTTGTGCAAACAAAGATCTGTGGACTACACTGGAAAAATAGAGAGAAAAAAAAAGCGAAAAAAAAAAACATTAAAGTATCATGGAGCTAAATATACAGAAGGGTGAGATGTGGCTTGAGGACTCCCTGTTGAAGCTGAATTCTCTCACTTTTGTTCTCCAGTGGGGTAAAGCTGGACTTAACGATGGCACCGTCTGGAGGTTGGTTTGCTTCTCCGCCTAAAAACAACATTCTCTAAAAACGTGTAAAGACTAAGAAATAAAACAAAGCTTTGATCCTCGTTTTAAACATTAAACTGAGTTCGCTGATCTACCTCTCTTCCAAAAAAAAAAAAGAAAAAAAAAAGGATAATAATGAACAGAGGAACAGAAACCAAACATGGTCAAAAAAAAAAAAAAAAAAAAAAAAAAAAAAAAACCGCTATGAAGAGTTAGATCACTGTCACGTAATAACCTTCACTCAGACCTGTGCATAATGAGGATGCAGGACACGCTTGCCGTGTGGTGGAGCAGTGGACGGGGTTTTCCGGATTTTTCATTTACTACCATACTTGTTGGGAGATATTGTTCCCCAGCAGCCCACTTTGAAATCACTAAATTCCTCAAGCTTTTCTTTTTATGGGGGGGATGAGGGTGGGGGGTGTTTTTCTTTCTTTCTTCTTTTTTTTTCCTTTTTCTTTTTTCTTAAGCTGAATGTGTGACAGACAATTGTGCTCTTTTAAATGAGAAGGAGAGAGAAGGAGAGAATTTTTGCCCTTGATAGTTTTTGGGGGGTGTTTGGAGTCAGTATTATGGTGTTTTGTCTTGTTTTTTTTTTGTTTTTTGTTTTTCAAAAAAGATTGGATATGCAATAAAAATGAACATTGTGATGTTGGAATGGTCTTGCACTCGACTTTGGAGTCCGGATGCCATCTGGAGAAAAAGACAAGGAGGAACGGGTTACAAACATTATTACACACATGGACAAAGTTAAAATGATCAAATAGATCAGAATTGTTTTTATTGCAAAAACATTTCATTATTAAGCTTGTATAATTATCAATTTTCACAAATCGTAAATGAAAATTACAAGATGAGAAGACTGTCCAACATGTTGCACTTTCACTCCCAACATCCAGAAGGCAGCAAATACCCTTCAGAAATTTATGCTGAAGGGTTAAGCTGATTAACCGAGATTTTATGCTTTTGTAACATTTTTCCAACAAACAATAGTGAATCTTAAATAAAGAATTTCAATATACACACAACTGCTACACTGTAAGAACAAAATCTTATCTTTAGTCTGATTTGTACACTAGAAATAACACTAAACTAACAGGCTTGTTTTAAGTCAATGATTCCTCAATGTTGATGAAAACGTAATAAGGAATCATTGACTTGAAACAAGCGCTGATATCTTACTGAAAAGTTCGTTTTTTGTTTCAAGTATTTGGCGTTAAAGTGAGGTTTGAAAATCTACGACTTCAACAACTGTTAAGCATGGTGGTGGCGGCGGCCTGCTTTGTTTCACTGCACAAAGAGGGTGAAAAAACTGGGACCATCACTTAATTATTACCAACTGAACAGCCAGATTTTTAAAAGCTGGATTTAACTGGGACAATAATCTCAAACACATCAATCACGTCGCCGTACAGTAAGACAACAAAAGATTCAAATGCATCATCAAAAGCCCAAAACTAAGATGAAATTCAGATGCTGACCTTCTGACTGGCGCTCTATATATGATTTCCTTTGATGAATTCAGAGAGAGCAGTGAACTCACCTGCAGACTCTAGTTCCAGATCTTGAGGAAGCTGTCCCAGGACCCTGTTGCCACTGCCATGCCGTCGTCGGTCACACCCAAGCAGCTCACCCGGTTGTCATGACCGGCCAGGACACCTTCAGACAGAGAAAACACAAGATTTTACTAAAACATGAGGCAAACACCCTTTCTAAATCTAGAAAGCATGTAAAAATGTTAAAAGGTTAAAGGTTAGAAACCAGAGAGCAGAATCAGATCCAGATTCTGGGTTCAGAATCCAGTAACTCAACATAAAATTGATTGGAGAAAAAAAATCATGCTGAGAATCATTTTTAATGATAAACAACACTTTCCCCATGTTTTGCAAACCTTCTTTGCACTCAAAACATCCAACCCACACTACTACTACTAATAATAATGTTAATCCTATACAGTTACAATGATATCAAAAACCAAACAGTGGAAGTTTTGACACTGAAAATCTGATCTAAGGACTCCAAGTAAAACCAGCTGCATTGTTCGACTCAGACTTCCTGTTCTAAACCAAACAACAAATTATTGGCATAAATGAGGAAACAAAAAAGAAAAAAATGTAGGACTGCAGAAGTAAATCGTTTCAGTCGATTAGTGAAATTGATTTTTTTAAATATAAGACCAAAAAATGCAGACAAGTTCAAGTACAGGTGCATTAATAATAATTAGAGATGAAGTCAGTTATTTATATTTCTTCACCAACCAGCAGACGGAAAAATGCTTGGATTTGAAGAAAGATATCTTTCAGTGCAGCGAATATCCACATTTCAACGCTCAAGCTGGTTATTCTTGTTGTCACAACCGAAAAATAAATTTATACAAAGACTGAAATGGGAACATATGCAATTTAACTCCTTTAAAACATTTACAGTCAAAATGTATAAATCATGCCACATAAAATACAAAACATTTTATTTCTTGAATAACTAAATATGTTTGGGGAAAAAAAAAACAGGCCTCGCCTACTAAAGATAACTATTTAGTTTGCTGTATGCAAGTTAGCAGGCAGCACGCACTCCCATATGTTTACATGAAATTCAGCTGAATCCAGTAAATGATTGCTCAGACTCATTTCCATATGTTGTGTAAAAGATTTGTCATATTGAAGGACTTCCGTTGAATAAAGGCTGCTTACAAAACAACTGTGTTGTAAATGCTGGACCAAACAAGTGTGTGACACTTATTACAACACAACTGAAAAGAACCTAAATATGAAATAAGGATGGACTTTTAGCCTAAAGAAATACAAAGATAAACTATAAGACTTGATAAAAAAAACAAAAAACAAAAAAAAACAAGGGTCTAGACGGTTTACTGCATTCGATCCATTTCAGTTCTGGAAGGCCTATGTGATGTTTATGTGATAAGGAACAAGCCTAAACTCTTAAAAACCTACATTTTACTAAAGAAAAATGCTAATGTTTTATGTCTCCTTTTTGATTTGTACCAAAAACTTTTATTCTGACATCACAAGCAGCCTTAACTACAATATTGCTCAGAGGTAAAAACCCTCTGCTTCTGATAAACACACAAATGATGCAAGTTTTTCCCGTAAGTACGCAGCCGTCACGCAGCAACCTGTGATTATGTTAGGAGTATCTGTTGTATTTCAAAAGGAGAACAGCTAAACACCTACATGAATCTGTACCTCTAACACGCTAAATAAAGGACTGATCCTTAAATTTCCACCTGGTCATCTTAAACTGCAGCCATGAAGCCGGGCAGCTCACCCTCGGGGGCGTCTGACACTGGCTGTGTTTTAATAATGGGACAGTCAGTGCCTATAAAAGGCTGGCGGAGCCATTTTTCTCTCTGAATAGCACTTCATAGCTTTGTTTGGACATGCTGACAAGTGGCTGAACAATGAGCTGTGAGACTTTCCAGATATAACAGTGGAAAGCTAAGGTATTCCCATCATGACAAACCACTGGCATTTTCTAAAACAGGCTGCATGGAGCGGGATGAGGAAAGTTTTATGGAAATGTCTTCACCAACTAATCTGTAAATTTCCTGCTCACGTTTGTCAGATTTCACCAGAATTTCTTAACATTTTTCATTACTCAGACTAAAACTTTTAGGCGTTTCTCTTGGCGGTTTTACAATATTTCAGTCTAAGATATTAACCTATAACCTCCTTGAATGGAGTAGTGTTTGAGTCCAGTTCCACCAATGAGCAAATGGCTCATTGCTAAAATTAGCTTTCAGTCTTTGGAGCCTGAAAGCTCCAAAATAGATACTGGGCCTATAACCTAGTGCTCAACTTTATTTGAAATCTCTAACTTTTGAACCTGTTAAATAAGGAATAGAAAGTACACTACTAAAAAGCACTGATGAAAATTTACTACTGAACTCAAAGCAAAATGTAACAGTTGAACAACCACAGGTCAAGTTCAATCTAAATGTTATCTGACCAAACAGGAAGTGAAATTACCTTTTGAATTAAAGTGCATCTTAGACGTCAAGAAAAAAAAAAAGGCTAGAATGTTAAAAAACAAAAACGCTTTGGAAGTCACAAAATGTAATAAAAAAAAAAATGCTGATTAAAAACAACTTGATATTTTTCCAAGATCAACTACAGAATATCTCGGTGCATTTATGACATCTGGAGTCGTAAAGTTAAGTCTGGGTGGTTTTAGGACCTTCCAGAGGCGGTGGAGGTCGAGTTCTGCCGCCGCGTATCGTTTCAGTTCAGAGCGTCTTTTCCAGCATGGCTCACCTGCGCGGTCGCCCTTCAAAGTGTCCCAGACGTTGCAGTTGAAGTCGTCGTAGCCAGCCAGCAGCAAGCGGCCACTCTTGGAGAATGCTACGGAGGTGATGCCGCAGATGATGTTGTCATGTGAGTAAACCATCAGCTCCTGGTCGGCACGCAGGTCAAACAGCCGGCAGGTAGCGTCGTCTGAGCCCGTGGCAAAGGCGTTGCCATTGGGGAAGAACTGCAAAAGGAAAGGAAACTAAGTATTCGTATCCCTTTGTAAAACAAAATAAAAATATATTTTTCATGTTTATTTCTCTGCAGATAATCTTTTGTTGATATTTATGACATAAACTATACTCAGAGAGTACAGTTTATTTTAATCATTCAATATGCAGAATAAACTTAATGTAATTATTTTTAAAGGAGCCATTTTTCCCCAGGTTACTCCAATGCACAGCAGGACATGTTGCTTCAATTTGTCTCCTTGTTTTTAATTCTGCACCCATAAACTAAAAAACATGAACATAAATTAGTTTTTCTCGCTAGTCAAGTATTTTCTGAAAGCTATGGAGATGATGAGAAGGCATGTTTTCACAACAGCAACCTCTTCCAGGAACCGGGGTAGCTTTCTGGGGCCATTATTACCCCCCATGCATTTACACTGCATTTAACAGGAGATGAAAACGTATCCCACCAAAAGGCAAATTCTGACAGTGTGGCGCAAATCATTTTCAAATGGCAAATTAAAAAAGAGAAACATTTTAATCAGCAATTTATGTTTAACATAATCTACAGATGAGATTTTCTGCCGTCTATAATAGGTTTCACATAATTTTCTGTGATCGAAACAAACACCTGCTAGTAGATATTATTAGTGTCAAAATAACTACATTCCCCAACGGTAAACGATGAGAAAGAAAAAAAAAAAAAACATTACTTTTATGGTCAAAATAAGAGTCTACTGGCAGATAGGAAATGACGCCCAGATGGTACGTAACAATCCAATCATCACTGCACGCTCTGACAAGCAAACTAGCTTTTCAGTCCAAATAAAAGGGCGTTGACATACAGGTAACCCTGGTCAGATCTGTATATGTGAGGTTTGTGTGTGTTTTTCGTACACAGATGGCATTGATGTCTGACTCGTGGCCAGTGAAGGTCTGTCGGCACATTCCTTCTCTGATGTCCCAGAGCTTGGCTGAGGCATCACAGGCTCCAGACACAAACAGTCTGCTGTCCGGCGACAGCGAGAGGCTCATCACATCACCGGTGTGACCAGCAAACGTAGTGGTCTGCTGACCAGTTTCAATGTCCCACAGAGCACTGCAAAGAAGAAGAAGAAGAAAAAAAAAAAAAAAACAGCGTAAAAATACTTTCAAAAGTTCTCTTCAAAATAAGAAATTAGCAATGATTGCATATAAACTGTTTTTTTTTTTAACCAAAACAAACCCAATATTTGGGAAGTGACTGAATTTTATGAAATCCAAATCTAATGCATATGTTTAAAGTATTATTGTCGATAGTCATCTAAAGAATGCTTTCACCAGTTACCATTGAATGTGACTTGGCTGTATTGTATTACAATTTGCAGCTAATGTAACTATATCTAGTTGGACCCAGATGTGAACACAACTGCATTCTGAATTTGGACCAAACTGATTTCGGTGATTGGATACTAACAGGATCAGGTCAAACAAGATGGTAGTTTTCCATCACTCAACTATGAAAACCCAAGGAATACATTGGTGAAAAAAAAACTACAATATCCAAATGATTAAATCTCCAAAAGCAAAAATGTGATTTATTAAGAAAATAAATGTACCGCCCAACCGCAGATTGACACTAAAGGAAGAATAAGTGATTTACAATGTTCAAATAGTGATGAAACATAACTTAAGGTTTGCATTTACACTGATTTTGTCCAGAAATGTAGTTGCTGCAATATGCCAACTCACCAGGTGGTGTCTCCAGAGCTCGTGACAATCTGGTTGTCATCCAGGAAGCGACAGCAGGACAAGTAACCTGAACAAAATCAAACCCGCAGATTAACCGATGTAACATGTATTCTCAACTTATAAGTCATAAGGACTGCATATTATTTTTCTTTGTGTAGAAGAAGGGACCTGACTTCAAATACTCATCACACCCACAGAGGAGGCTATGTGAGCTGCATGTGGGAGGGAGGGGAGATGAATCGACTAATTCTCCACAAAACAAACAAAAAAACACTCTGGGGCATCTCCTGGTTCATGACTTGCTTCCATAATTCATCCAATACTAGCTGGCAGAGTGCATTCACCCCTCCCTGTAGTGAAGGAACTGGAACTAAAGTGCTGACACACTTCCTGCGTCATGTGACACTGATCAGATGAATGCTCCTTGCTTAAGTGCTCAACACTTTCATTTGTCTGCGATGATACGAGGTTTAACCACCAACCCATATGAAAAAGATCGGACCGACACCTTTTAGGCCCAGTGATCGCAATGCTTAGAATGATGATAAAAAAAACAACGAGGTTCCAACAGATTCTTTACTTCTGCAGACTTGATTTTCAAGTACAGAACATTGGGTTTTATCTGCATGCTTCTTCAACATGTAGCAATACAATGCTGGAGCTGGCTTCTGATTTGGCAGAGTTGGATATTTTAACCTAAACTAGACTCTATTTTGCAATAATAAATACAGATTCTTTAAGGCATATTTTGTTATTTTTCATTTACTTTTGTTTGCAAGTTTTTAGGAAATTTCTCAGAGCTTTGTCTGGAATCTAAACTAGGCCCTGTTGAAGAACCGCCAGTTTAAAATAGTAAAGTCCACAGAAGGCAGCGAGTTCTGATTTTTGAGGTTTCATTTCCTGGTGCTGTCAGTAACTCAATGAGTTGGATTGAAACTCAAGATTAATGAGGCAGATTGCAGATTGTTCAATGACAAGTGGAAAAAAGTAAAATTTCCCTCACTTTTCAAACACTTTGATTTTGATTTTATAGGCAGTAGAAATGGGAAAGAAGCTTAAATGATTTGATTTACTCTGATTAGCTTTGTTCCATACTTGGAAAATGAATGGAATTTTTAGATCTGTTAAGACTGGGTAGGAACTTTCAAACCTTAAATTTCACTATACGAGAAGGAAGAAACTTGTAAGTAATATAAAGTCCTGTGAGACAAAACTGACTATTTACTGTTTGATGTATTCAGTCTTGCACCAAAGCGGTGTCAAATGTTAAGCTCCTGGAAATTCAGCAATCACTGACTTGTTTAGACAAAATGAAGTCATGAAGTTTTTATCCTAATGTTAATTCACAGTAACTAGAGGAACAAGACCAAGCAACTTGCTATTGACATGATAATGCACGTGACAAAAATTTGAAAGCAGAATATCAGTTAATTAAAACCCAAAACATATAAATCTGCAATATGGAGTTAAACATTGTTTCAATAGTTGTTGAATACTTACGAATAATCATTTTGCTCAATAATATCAGTGACAAGTTTCTTTTTTATATTTTTTTTAAGGCTTTAGAACCTCTGACTTCAAGTGGACTGAGTTTTTATATCATTTGGAAAACCAACATGACAAGAATCATGACTTAAACATACCTGTGTTTCTTTTTAACATATACTTTCTCGACAAATCTGAGTGACTCACCAAAATTGTCAACAAACCGATGGACAAACCAGAATCGAGGTAACCCAAAAGTCCCGCCTACCTGTGTGTCCGGCCAGCTCACGGCTGACGCGCACATTTCCTTCACGGGTCTTCAGGTTGTAGATGGAGCAGATATTGTCCAGGCCACCACAGGCAACGTAGTTCCCAGAAGGGGCATAAGCGCACGTCATCACCCAGGAGGAGCGCAGCGGGATGGCATGGACCTGGAGGAGAGCAGAACGATTTAATATTAGATAGTTTGCAGCGACAGATGGAAGAGTGAGAGAGAATTCAGTCTGCAAAATTAACCTTTCAAGGGCGCAAAGCCCTCCATACAAAACACTTCATTGGCACAAACACAATATGCATAGTACTTTGTCAATTTAAATAACATTCCTTCGAAATGTGGAAGTTAGTTCATATTTTGGAGGTTTTTCCATAGCATGTGCTTTGATGAAGAGGTAGAAAATATTTAACCTTAGCAAACAAACATTTTATCCCGATTAAAATCCCTTTTTAAATACTCCACTTTCAATTTATAGCATTGGTCTAAAACATATCCTAAAGGATATTTTTAAAAACTTTTAAAATGATTAAAACTTATGATTTAAAGTTTTTCTCATGTTAATATTTTTGACATACGATTCTTTTTTTAATTTGCTGAATAAAAACTGCTAATTTCTTCAGACAGGAATGCTCACCTGACTTGTTTTATTTCTTTAAATAAAGTCTTTAATTTACTTTGTTTAGGAATTACATCTAATTAGCTGCTTGTAACAGACAACAGACTGTAAACCTTTTCTATTTGAGAATATTTTGAGATGATTATTCACAAATAAAGTAATCAGAATTGCAACACGACTGAGGTTTTTACCTTGTTCGTGGTGTAGCTGTCCCAAATAATGAGTTTGCCATCCTGGGAGGCGCTGACCAAAAGCCTTCAGAAAGACAGACAGAATTTTCTTTTTTAAATAATTACTTTTTAAATCTTTTGCTACGAACCTGCAGACAAAAATGACTAGAGCAAAGAGGGACATGAACATCTTAAATATCCTAAATATTTTAATAAGCTCCACTTTTTAAGAATGAAAACAGCAAATTTTATTTAAAAATCGACTATTTTCTCACAAAATATATTTATTTAGAACACCACCCAGTAATGTTTTCATTATGAGGACCAATTCAAAACAACCTTAATCTACAGAGTCCTCTCAGGTCCCCTCTGTGGATGTCATTTGGTATCTGGGTGAATCCAACAAGAGTAACCACAGCGACGGTCCCAAAGCACTTTGGTACAGGAGGAGCTCTGAACAAAGCAAGGGCTGCAGGGACCGTGCCAGTCTTAACTACAGTACTGACAGTAATGAGTTCAAATGAAGACAATTCTGCTCAAAGTACAACATAAGCCCGACTTTATTATGATTAATCTGTTCTGGACATGAGCTAAAAGTATTGTTCACATTATATGCAAGAGAAACAAAGGAGCTTTTGGTATACTGAGAGGAATAAAATATGTCCAGTTTGGATCAGACTGTGTAACGCAGGAGTCAGAGCGTCAGCTGAGAGACAATGATTCAACGCTTTGGGGCACTGATCCCTCAAGGGAAGACGAGGTGGAGACTTTCGGGGATAAGAGCATCTATGAGTTATATCCACCAAATTCTCATTTTAAAAATAAATATTGTGGTTAAAGATTGGATCAGGTTAAAAATATCCTAGTGTTGTGTAGGATGAATTATAAAAAGGTAGAACAATCAGGCAAAATATGACTTAAATGGGCTTACTTTCTTTTTAAGGTTTCCCTTTATTATTTTCACAGATGACTATGAAATAACATTTAGGCATATAATGTAAGATATAATATTGATATAAGATTGATTTTGCAGCCATAATTTGTCAAAGATATGCTTTGAGGATTCGAAACTGCTTATGTAGATGTTTTCATGTCCTATGAAAAATCTACATGAATTTAGAGAAATATAGCATCATAAAACTTAATGTCTCACTGATTTGAATAGTGAGAAACATTTTGTGTAGAAGAGTGGGACTTTTTCAGATTGTTAAAAATCTATCACTCTTTATATTTTTTTTTAAAAGTGTAAACAGTGTCTTTGTTTTCTGTGTTTACTAATCTTATAACCACTCTACTTTAGCTGAAGGCCGTAGTTTCTCTTTGTCGTGACTAGACAAATGTTGAGGTGACCATGTTGATTCAAGCAACCCCAATGAATACATTGCTGGCTGAAAAGAGTAAAAGTCTAAGGAAGACCTTTGGTGATCAAACTCAACACCAGTTTCCACAAAGGTTGACTCCATTTTGAGTATTTTCCCTACCCTCATGCCACATCCCAGTGCACACAAACATGACACACCAAGACGCAAAACAGCACAGACTCGAGCTTCCAGCACATGTTCAATCAGCTCTCACAGCAACAAATGTTTTACTATTTTCAGTTTACACAGACAAGAATGCTTATTGTAATAATCGATCAAAAACGAATAGTAAAACTGAAGATAATGAACTGAAGGACGTCATGGTGAACTCATTTCACATGCAGAAGGAAGCAACTCGCAAAAATAAACCATTTCACATTTGTTTCCTGGAATCAGACCAGGAAGACAGGATTGGTGAGAAAAAAACCCCACACACGCAACTGAATGAATTTACCTTGAATCAGTCCCCCAGTGCATGGCATAGATCTTAGCCAAATGTCCCCTCAGCGTCCGTCTAGTCCGCATCTGAATTCGGCCAACGGGGTCAATGTTTGCTGTGATCTAAGCAGGATGAAAGTGAGACAGAAAGGACGACCCTCAAAATGTGTACTTATGTGGCCAGAGTGAACACCATCGAAAACAAAATGAAAGCCAGTTACTGATTACGAGTGATATTTCTTACCTGAGACAGGGTAGCATCTGCACACGCTTTCCTGGCATCCTGTAAAAAAAAAAAAAAAAGAAAAAAGACTCGGTTATAATCAAGCACAAAAGAAATAGGTTTGACTTGCAAATAAGAGTAATAATATTGAAAAGCAATGTGAAAAATGAGTAAGCGTCATTTTTATTAGAGTAGGGCTGAAACGATTAATCAGATTAATCATGAAGAATTGATTATTCAAGTAATCGTCAACTACTTTAACTAGAGTAAACAAACAAAAAAAGCCATTTGCTGTGAGAACACATTCACAGGAATAATTAAGCCAAAACTGTACAAAAAATATATTAATTTTAATTGAAGAAAATATTTATTCGGAAATATTTTCTAGCCAAAACTCAGGTGGCAGTTTTAGCTTCACCTAGTTCTACTTCTGCAACACAATCTCCTATTAATAACCTTTTGCATCCAATTATTAATTGGTCAACCAACAGATGAGTATTTTTAGCTGCAGATGCCTTATTTGCAACAAATGATCTAGCATATACTAAAGGAACGACATTCTATTGCATTTTAGGTAATACAATGTTTATTTTCTTGTTTATAAAGGAATTGAACCATCTATTTGTATATTTTAATGTATTTCTAGTGGTTAATTGATTTTCAAAAGAAAAATCTGATTAACCGATTCATCGTCAGAATAATTGATAGATTAATCAGTTACTAAGAATTGTTAGTTGCAGCCCTATATATGTGAGTAACAGATTTAATCTTCAATCTACAAAGCGATTAGTAGCAGCACAAGTAGAAAGTTCAAAAGCTGTGGTGAGTCTGGATTTGGAACCTCAGTAAAACTAAACAAGATGGGAAAAACTGGGGCTTACTCTGATCTGGTTCTTGAGCTGCTCAGCCTCCTGGCGTAGCTGATCCAGTTCACTCATTTTCCTCTGCTAATGGTGTGCTTCTCTCCGCCGCCTAGACTCTTACCAATCTAAAGAAGACAACGACAAGCCTAACATCAATACAAGTGCGTCCTTTTCAGCTCTATGAACACATGGAGATTGCATTTTAATGACACAGGTTAGTTCCCCCTTTTAGTAATTGGTAGAAATGTGATTTTTTTTTTTCCTCTAATGCCACGAATTTATGGACACAGTAAGGTCAACAAAATGCAGTTTCTCTTCTATCCTTTCTGTGTGGCTCAGACAAAGTGGATGCGGATCACTTTTGAGACAGCTCAAGACTTGTCCTTGCCAGCTTGAAGCCGTAACCTAGCAACAAGCACAAGGCAGCTACTTGGGATAACAAATTTGAGGAGGATGTTGAATTTGTTCGTTCTTCACCCAAACAGAGGCAAACGACTTGGAACAATGAGTGGCCATTACAAGTCCTTGAATGCCAAACGGGACTGGGAGAGAGAGGGGGAGAAAAAAAGGTGTAAAAAAAATGTCCATTAATCCTAGCCCCCAACTCTCGGATAGAGGGCCTAAACATACCCCTAATAATTTGTTAAAATTAAGGATTTTTGTGTCCAGATATTTAAAAAAAAACAAAACAAAAAAAAAAAGCAGAGAGGAGACCACCAGGGTTTCCCTGCACCTCTGTAGCCGCAGGTGAAAGGCGTCAACGCTCTGGCCTGTGGGCTCTCAACTGCCCTCCAATGTCATTCCTGTAATCCTGGGACACAGTTGATTCAGCTTCTCCAGCCAAATCCGGTTAAGACAAAACCTGCTGATGATCCTAAAAGCAGTGGCCATTCCGCTGACCCCAATCCTCTGGTTCACCCTCTTAGCAATGATACTTTCACTGGCCGTTCAAAATGAACGGATAACAGAAAATTTAGAAAAAGTCACCATATGCTTTTGAGGCCTTGTTAGAAAATAAGTTAAATGCAAGAAGCCGCTGGTATTGCAGGGCATAAAAACAGGAAATGACATTTCTAATGGCATCTTTAGTTACACCAACTCAGTCAAGTTGCTCAACTTAAGGAAAAGAGAAAAAAGACATTTATATACCTTGCCCTTTTTCAATTATTTTCAGTTACTGTATACAAAACGTTGCACATAAATTAATTTTAAAAGTATATACAACTAACTAGAGTCAAATGGAATAACTATCTGCCCAACTCAATCCATCTACAGCAATAACTGTTATAACCTTACCTCGCTGTGTCTCGGTTTGGATTTATGTCCTTTGTCCTGAAGGCTGATGAGACGTTCTGAATGAACACCTTATCCTACATGCGCCTGAGACTTTATCTGTCACCTGATTGGACAATGCTTCTAAATGGGTCTATCTAAGCAAGGTGCCTTAGCCTCTTAATCTTCACGATGAAAACGTCTCATGATAATATTGCTGTAGTATTCTCATCTTCTCAACAAATGACCCTAAGGATAATGGGTAAAAGAAAAGTGATGTTTATGCCAACAAAACAAACAGAACTCATATTGAGCATACGGTTATATTTAAAATACTAGACTTTATTTTCCTGGTTGAGAAAGTTTAGAAATACTTCTAAGCATACTTCTGCTGTGAAGCATTGGACTTTTAGTCTAAACTAAATGAGGAAAATTTACCCAAAACAATAACCAGAACTAAAAAATGTTTGATATTCAGAATATTCCTAACATGAAGGTCAACTGTGTTTCACTACCACTGTTGTGAATCAGTCATGACTGGCACGCACATCTGTCTGAGATGAGACTTGAGATTCACAACTTCTTACTACAATAGGACAGTTTTCACCTTTTGTGGGCCCAAAAGCCAGTAAAGCACCAAATTTAAGGTGTGTTTATAAAAGCAGTTGCATTTATAAGTAAAGTTGGCAAATAGTATGGTGATTGGTCTGGTGACTGGGTCTGGTCACTTTCTGACTTTACTGTTGGTCAGAAAATCAAACATTTCCCCACTTTTGAACACATTATCCAAGAGTCACCGGGTCTCACTGAAAACAATCTTTGGTGCCTTTAGTGTCCTTTGCCATTTTGGTCCTTTTGCAATCAACTTTTTTTGGATATGAAAAATAAGTGCCTTCCCCACATTGAACAGGATACAATGTGGGGAAAGCTTCACAATCCACAGTGGTGGATTTGCTATTTTAAAAGAACAGGATACAATTTCTGCCACAGAATTGTAAGGCGCAGCAATACGCTGGAGCTGCCGCTTCTGTCTGTTAGGACCTGCTGAGACAGGGCTCAGCTGTGCTTCAGTTCGATTCCCCTGTGGGAGAAACCTGAACACAGCACAGCACTCTGCTGTAACCCTAATCATTAGCACCAGCACTTCGTTTACGAAGCAGAAGAACATGTCTTCCTTTAAGTTTTGTCTCCATGTTAACAGAGATAGAAATGAATAAACCTAGAAAACCTAGATTTCAGAAAAAACAGAAATACAGGGGGAGAATTATCTATATATGGTATATTGTTAAATGTCCTCAAAACCAAGAAGATTAAAGATTTATTAATGACATTTTAAACGATTATCTTGTGACAAGGGCAAATTCACAATGGTACAACTTCCATTCCACTGGCAACTCTGTGGCTAATGGAAGATAATGTAAATTTCCACTCCAGAGCCACAAGATACAGGAAGTCTATTTGTGCCCTCCTTGCGAACGTTTCATTGAATTGGCAAAGGGGCTATTTGACCCAAAGCAGACTTTACCAGACAACAGGAAGACTGAAAGAGCAAAGTTGCTATGTTTCACTCTTTTGAGCTTTAAACCTCTGCCATTCAAAATGCTGGCAGCGCATTAGATCTGAGGGTCGAGAAAAGGAATTGCATTCTCCAGGAAATCCAAAGATGGTGATGCTAACAGTGCTAATAGTTACAGATGCTAAAGAGTTTAAAATGTAAACCCTGTAATAATTGTATTTTAAAATAGTAAACGTTGTTCGTAGTGATTCCACACTCAGTGTGATGTACTCTCTGCTTTATAGTATGAGTAATTGATTCCTCAGAACATGAAATCTAGAAAAAAGTTACAATTCTTAAAAGACAAACCAGACACTGAAAGTGGCCACAAAATCCTGATTGGTGCATTTTGAGTGAAGGTACATTTTATGACCATGCAACCTACAAATGTTAATTATACAAATAGCTGTTAGATTTAAATGACATCAACTTTATATATTTGCGTTAAATTTTTTTAATTGTAGATATAAATTTACAACCATGTTAATATTTTCCCCTTTAGACTTTCCAGGAGTAGAGGATCTGTTCACACTGGTGCCCTGTGTGTTGCATCAGGTGTTAATGGGTTAAACAAGAAACACATGATCGATGCAACTTATCAGGCACATTCCAGTGTTTTAACCTTTTCCACCAACAGAAACTATTAAATACACATGCTTAAGAAAGAGATAGTCATCTGTTCAGTAATAACTAGCTAGATTTTGGTGCTCTTACTCTTCAGACTTTGTGGTCCAAGATGAAACCGAAATGTTCAAATACCATGTACTTCAAATGCAAAAGCTGCAAAATAAAAGCAGAACCCCTCGCTGGTGATGATCAGTTTTAGCATAAGTGGTGTGATTCAGAGGAATCTCTTTTTCCCATTTTGCTAGTGGTGGGAGTGTAGAAACCACTGGCAGCGCAACAGATAGAGCCTCGACTTTGCTGCCTTCTCTTTCTGCCAGCTATTTTTAGTTAGGTGGTGGGGGAGGAGGAGAAAGAGGAGGAGGAGAGCAGACTTCACATTTTCCAGCCACTCCTATCAGCTCCCACATCTCGAGTGCAACAGTGACAAGGAGAGAGGAAGTGTAATTTGATTCCATACAGACACAGAGTTCATTGTTATTTCTTCCTCCCAAACAGCAGTCATAATATATGCACAGCTCATTTTCACACCATCCTGATTTGTATATCCTCAGTTAGTGATGTAACTAATTAATTACATCAATAACTGATCATTAATAATGGGCAACAAGAAAGCAAAACAAAAAAACCCCAACAATTTATAAAATCTTACATTAAGTCCTTAATAGGTGCAATCAAATCAATAATGTGTCACTCAGTAAAAACCTATGACCCCTCAATGTTTTCACTTTTACATACAACAGGGCTGGAGCGGAACCTCTCCATTAAAGCTCAACAAAAGCGCTACTGTACCAAGTGCACAGGGATATGAATCATAAGATGCTATAAATGGGGTTTGGCAGTAGTTTTTTGGAGTAGACAAAAGTTGTCACCCTGATGACATAAGGAGAGGGGAAGGCAGAGAGATGTTCTGGCACACAAGAGGATAGAGGTAAGAGAGGCAAGCTGGAGGACACAGCCAGATTAAACTAATGAGAGTGAACAAGCAGAGGACAATTGGGAGGGGAGCTGCTAATTAACCCCTTGGTAAAGGGGAGCAGGGCATGCAAGTGTCCCTGTGTCTATCAAAGTCTGATCAGAGTGAAGCTAGATGATGTTACAGGATTCATGGTCTTTTATAATTTAGCCTTTAGCCTGATGCAGTAAACATTTCGGGACATACGGGCTAAGGGAGAAAAAATAGTCAGTTGGTCAGTGAAGCTATTGCCTAATATTGTTCGACTTGTGCTCATCACTCCAACATGTAGTTGTACTGGAAGTTCCAAAACGTTATGTCTACATTAACACAATTAGAGCAATAAATATAACCCCTTCCTCTTGTTACTGGAGAGTCAGTTTGAGGATATAAGCTGTTATTCAAGTGACTTAGCATGAGCTACTTTACATATTTCTCTGTCAGCGTATGTGAACAGACCATCCTGGATTACAGAGAAAGTTTGGCTTAGTAAGAGTAAGTCTAAGTCGTGTAGTTACGCAACAGTATGATTCTTTGACCTTTTATTTTGTTAATTTT
This sequence comes from Poecilia formosa, assembly GCF_000485575.1. Taxonomy (NCBI): domain Eukaryota; kingdom Metazoa; phylum Chordata; class Actinopteri; order Cyprinodontiformes; family Poeciliidae; genus Poecilia; species Poecilia formosa. Next base: position 67,929 of record NW_006800215.1, read on the forward strand.
AGCGGCTTCCAGACAACCCCTTTCAACAAAATGGTGTTTATGAAGGCGCTGGAAAGATGGTGACCTTAATAATTTACACCCTCCTGCATGGATACCAGCTGCCCCACCCTGTGTCTTCTTGAAGTGCTGCATCCAGTCCTGCATGCCTGACTCTTCCCGTCAACTCTCCTCTGTTTCAGAAAGCCAGTTGGTGGTGTGGTTAATTTGTTGCTCCTACAAACACTTTAAAACTGCAGTGGTTTCAGAAGCCTGAACAAACGATCACCCATCTGCCTCCACACCTTAACACATGAACAAGGCATTTATGAGCGGCGCGCTTCCTTTTCATGGGTGTTCCCTAGCCGTGTTCATCTCTCTTCCCTTTGTCAAAACACTCAGCGGATGTGGCGACAGAACACACACACTTTACAAATACAATCACTTGGTGGTTTCTTTCACTACTACTTCACTTGCCAGCGTCCACCCCTGGGCTTGAATCAGGCTATGCAATCATTTGCTTTACAGTAACAGGTTACACTCAACATCCTGAGAGGCAGGCTTAAAGAAACTGACAAAGAAAATCAAGAAACGGTCAGAAGTGGTTTCTACAGCTGGATCCCATACCTGGCTTTACTTTGTTAGGGAAAAAGATTCAGCTTAAAATGTATTACTCCACAGATCCACATTCTTAAGTGGAATATCTTGTATTATATTTTGAGAAACAGTGCAGATGAGCTTATGTCATCGGATACAATCTGATTTTAAGTTTTAAGATAAATGACAAAACTAAACTTTAGTGATTGTATAAACAAGCCAAACAAAATAATGGACGTATGAATTGAATATTACAAAAAAAAATTATGTTTTTGATCCAAAACTGTGTTTTTGAAGTGAGTATTAAGCTTGTGGGAATTAGTAATTAATCACATGACAAATTAAAATTAGCTAAATAATTTCCATTCTGATATTTTTTTTTTGAAGGTGAGTTTGTTGACAGACTTCATAAGAGTCAGAATCAGCCATTAGTCATTGTACAGAAGCACAACAAAAATCGTTTCAGTACTCCTCTCCCCCTCCAAAAAAACAAAACAAACAAACAAAACAAAAAACTAAAAAAGGGGCAAATGAATAACATAAGACATGGGTAGAAAGGTTCAGGCTGCAGTCCTGGGAGACATAAACCATTTTATTTATGGTTTTGTATATGTGTGATTATTTCATTATTGTTTGTTTCTGGCTGTGTTTTATTTTTGAATTATTACACAGGTCCAATGTGGAGTGCTCTGTACATAATTAGTTTATTAGTCAATTTATCGTGTAGCAAAATTTATTATTGTTACAGGATGATTTCCCATTAAAAGAGGTGACTCACCAGCCCTAACAGATAATAGATTCCACACTATATAAAACTGACTAGCAGATACACTTAAGTCAAACAAGAATTCTGCATAATACTTTCATTTATGGTTAAACATGCTGAATTTGGCCACTTTGCCCTAGTATATAACAAGCAACATGATGCTTTAAGTGGATATGTGCTCCCCCCCCACCACTGCTCTTGTGGTCCAGTTGGTGGATGAGAGTCCATCTAAGTGCTGTGGTGAAGTGATGCATGGTAAATGTAGCTGAAACACAACCAGGTCACAAAGGAGGCAGGAACAACAGGGCTGATGAGGCAGGATGAGACGACAGAAGGGAATGCTTCTGGACATTTTTTTAAAAGCCCCAGCCAATCTTGTTCTGTCATCTTCTACATCATACACATTCCTTCTCTCAGAGATGTCTTTCCTCCCCTCCTTACCGGATGCAAAACAACTACAGCACAAAGAAGAGGAAAGCGACTGTTGACTCTCCTTGAAAAACTTTAACTAATACTAATTTGTATATTGTGCTTGCTTTTGCAGAAGATGTATATATATATTTGCCAATTAGTTCTCATTTCAGTAGTTAAAGACGTGACTAAAACTACTGCTATAATCTATTGGTATACTATTGAAATTTCACCTCACAAAATCTTACACGCATCAATCCTGTATATCCTCAACTATCCAAGTAGCTGGTTAAAAAAAGGAAAAATGGCTGAATTAAACATTAAGGGCTTTGGGGCCCATAACCCATTTTGGTCCACTGAAAGTGGAGCATAATCCTGGGGCTACAAATAAGTATGCATATGCTGGCACAATGCTGATGATGCTCCATTCAGTCTAGGTGCATATTTAACAGGTTTTTTTAACTGAAGGAAGCAATAAATTAATCAATTGGCTTTATTTATAATAATATAATATATAATTTATAAAATGTATTTCAAATATTATGAAAATGCCAAGCAAAAGGATTTGATTAAAGTGAAATTAATAGCATGTCTGAGAAAACGCTAGAAACGCTTTTAGCTAGAGATCTTTAAGCTTACAATAAAACTTTTGGTAAGAGAAAATCATCAAGATTATATTACAGTTTGTGTAAAACTGTAAAAAATAGGCTATGACTAAACAGATCTGAAATTAGTCAACCAAGATATTGACAATGTTGAACTTTATGCCATTTTCCAATGAATTACAAAAAAGTATATATGTGCTGTGTGATAGAGGTGCAGAAAGAAAATAAATTGTATAGAGAATTATAATTCCTAGTCCTGAGAGTTGTGAACCTATTCAAAATGCTCAAAGCTCAATTTTAGTCCGATTAATTTTCTTCTAAAATTATATTTTGAATAATTCTTCGATAATTTTTTATTTAAGAAAAAGCCAGGCAGCTAAGATGCTTTATTTACTGGTAATTTAAGTCACAAATTTATGCACAAACATTTTTTGTTCAAATAAACTTATAAAAGTATTAGATAATATGGAACCTTATAGAAGTGTTTTAAATTAGAAGTTAGTTAATGTAGATCTCCAACTCTTATGATCACCAGATAGAAAATCTAAAAAAGTTGATGCATTTTTTTGCAAGCATCAAACATTTTAGTCACACACAAACACCAACATCCCATCGTTACCCTCTCAACCTGCAAAGAATATTTTCAATCTGGTATAGAATTTAAACCAAGTGAGGTTTCTTCGCTCCCTCTCAAAACTCAATTAAAGTATAGGTGTTTAATATCTGACCAAAATGCATCAGTAGTATCTGCTATTAGAGTGAATTAATCTGCTTTCAATTGTAAACTTTATTGTTCTTCCACATTGATGTCTTATCTTGGACCCTGAACTCTTGTACTTAGTCTTCTGTTGGCACAGTGGATAGAGTAGTTGTCTTGCAATTCAAAAGTTGTGATTCGATTCCAGCTTCCTCCTTTCACGTGTCTGTTCCCATTGGCAAGGTATGCAATGTTCATTTGCTTACTGATCTACACATCTGTGTGAATTCATAAAAGGGTGAATGTGGCACCAACGTAAAGCGTTTTGAGTGGTTGACAAGACTCAATTTACTACTATCTGTTACTTTAACAGAGCCAGTAACAAATGTTCATTTTCTGTTAACCCATCATTCATTGAAGTCAACAATCTTTCTAATCTAATGTAGCTTGGTATATAAACTTTTAGGCAAAGACAGGTGTCATAAGGTTTATATCACCTTGGAGTAATTGTGATATTTAGACAACACAGTGCACGAGATGGCTTAGTACATGTGCTTATCAAACCGGTATGGCTGTACCTGATATTTTAAGTAATGAATTTACTGTTAGATACTTACCATCAGTTACTGTTATGCTGTGAGCCAATAACAGAATTAGACTCTGATGTTAACCAATTAAAAAAATCATTAAAAAAGGGGTCAAAATAGGGTTTAATGATTTCAACTGCATAGGGATGTTTTTTTCATAAAATGTATATAAATTAAAAAAAATGTAGAGAAAAACTGTTATTATCCAACCCAACGCAGCTTTTGTCAAGCTAAACAACTTGACTTTATTAAGACAGCCAATTAACGCTGATTTTTTTCTTGCAAAACCAAGATTTTGCAATTTGTTTGCACACCTAATTTTCATTGAGGGGGAAACAATTTAACAATTAGAAACACCTTTTCAAAATGCCAAATTATCAAAAAATATGTCATGTTAGCCAATTCCTACTTTTTACGCTACACAGCACAAAAACAGTTAAGACATTTTTAACGTTTCCACATTTATATTTTCCCTGACTCCTATTCATTTGAACTTACAATGTGAGCAGAGTATTTTACTGAATGACAGGAAGTTTAACTACATAAGGTAAACTCCAGAGATCAAACTGCGCCAGCAATGTGATTGGTGCGCGCTCCCTGTTTAATGCATCAACTATAAACTCATGTTTCTTTCAGGAATAATTCTGCCCTGCCAGTAAAATTCTCACTGCAGCAGAGACGCCTGCGGTGCGTCTTACTAAAAAATAATGACTTAATTGTTTTAGAAATGTAAAAACAAGCAAAGCTTAGCCTGGCCGGGGAGGAAATAAAGCGGCCCGAAAGAAATAATACGCTGGAGGAAACTCTGTTCATCTTTAATGCCATTATTGGAAGCAATAGTACCACCAGTTAGTAGGACATGTAGAATCAAAATTTTATTTATTTAATTTAAAAACATTTGAAAAAATGTGAAAATCATCATTGGTGACTTAGGCTTCTGCCTGTTGTCAAGCAAGAGATTGTGCAGGTCTTTTAATGCGAGATTCTTAGTTTAGTCATGAAAACTTAATATTTTTCAAGCAGATAACTTGCAAAGCTTTCTTACTTCGGTGAAAACACAAATCTGTTTTGACAAATGCATGGTTAGAAGGGACTACATAATGGTGGATATCAGTCATTTTAAAATGACTCGAACTTCACACAATTTCAATGGTTAACAAAACAAAAGTCTGTTTTGCGGACCACACAACTTCATTGTGTTTAGCAGAGGCTTTCTTTGATAATTCCAAAATTCATTCACAAGACGTTTTACTCTAAATCAATTGGTTTATTTTTCAAAAGATTGTTACATATCGCACACCAAGAACTTCTTCATTGTAAAAGACCTTAGTCAACTAAAAATAAACCTGCAATGTAAACATGATGCCAGTTAAAAGGTTTATATAACAATTTTCATTTATGTAGACTGACGTCTTTTTAGATTGGAGTTATTTTAAGATAACAGAAATTTGCTTTTGTTATGGCCCTGACTGACGAGAAGTTAACTCAGACTAATCAGTTTTATTAAAGTAAATATGATTACAGACGTCTACTCTAGTCATTTAAGCAAAGATTGACTGTTCACAAACTCCAAGAACCACCGATTTATATGCTGTGGTGGTTTAATTGTCCACATTTTGCAAGTCAGTTCTGGTTGCTTTCTCTGTGCATCGTTTCAGATGGGGAACATATCAATGGGACTGACAGTACAGTAAAATTGATTAGCAAAACATTCCATGATGCTGTAGGCCTTACAATGTGAATAGCTTCCAACAGGCAAAAACAGTTTCATGAAAGCCATCTGATCATTTAATTTTGATATAATAAAACCAAAATGTCACTAGAAAATTTTAAACATGAATCTAGTTTATTTTAATAGGTATTTTTGTTCAATTCTGAGGTAGTCATCAACAATTTATGACTTGTGCTTGGATTCACTGCATAACTGGTCTTTTTAAATGAAAGTGAGCTAGACAAAAAAAAGAAAAAAAAAAGTCAGGCTTGCCTAAAGCTAAATGCATGACTTTATTTAAAACAGAAAATACACTCCTTTGATTGCATTAATAAACATACCCCTCCCCTTTTTATCCCCAAGCCTGCGAGATAGGAACACGAGTGTGTGAAGAGTCACATGACAGCAGCCCCACTCTTTTGCTCAAATGAGTGTGGCCTGCAATGCTTTAAAGAGGAAGAAAACTCACTTGCACTGTTATCCTTGTTATCCCGGGATTCAAGTTTGGTCGCATTTTCCTTGTGGCAGTCAAATGTAAGGGCTTGAATGTAAATAGACAGCGAGACAGTAACCATTCAAACCAGAGTGGGCACTGAAGTGCACATGCAAAGTACTGCCAGGACTAGTGATGAGCCTACAACAGGGTTACAGTATCTGAGTGGTGACAAGGTTGTATTTGGGTCTCTAAGCAGCTCTGGTGCCAGCTACTTTGACTATTCAAAACAGAGGCCTCGGCTTTCTGGCAAGTGGTGACAAGCAACACATAACAGAAGCTACAGTACAACTACACACAAATCAAGATAGAGGGACATGTTTTGACAGAATTTCTGCTGAAAGTTTTCATCTTTGGATGAGTTCATTTTCAGAGCAGCAGATTCAGAATTACTAGTTATACATTACTGCAAACAGTATATATTTTAAAGGGAGACCAACCAATGGTTCTCTCGCCTAGAAAATAAGATTAAAGGCATTTGACCCTCTGTCAAGATGGGATTTAAACCATTTCTGACAAGAGGCAGCTTAAATACTTTTGGCTATATTTTGTTCCAAGATATTAATTCATTCTAGACATGCAGAATCTGTGGTGGTTGAATGCACAGGATTGGCAGAATGCCTTTTGCAGCACAAAAATGAAATGATTTGTTGATGCAGCAATACAATTGTAAAGAGAGAAAACAAAAACAAAATGAAACCATAGGACGACGATACTGTGTTTGTTGCAGTATTCATCTTTGTGGACCTGCAACATTCCTAATCATGCCTGATGAACTCAAGTTATGTCCTTCATGTGATCATTCCGGTTTTCAACACCGATTTAAAGGCAAGTACAATCCAAAACAGAGAGATTTCATGGTGTACGATACTACCCACAATCCTTCGCAACAAGGAAGTAAATTGGACTGAAATAAATATTTAGATTTTTTTTCCCCAAACACACTGCTCTGACAAGAACCATCCTTGCATGTGCAAGAACAAGTGAGGCTTATATGTTAAGTTTGAAGATTTTTAATTTAGATTTAAACTAAGTAATGTAAAGCAGAAGCAACAGCAGACTAGCAAAAAAATCAATTTTAGGCAAGGAGGGCCAAAACCAAAGAGGCCCAAAACCGAGGCTCCAACAGGTGAACAGAGAACAGCAAAGTACCTTTAATGCACCTATACAAGTTTACATGTATAGAAGAAGTCAAAGTGTGCTAAGTGCATTGGAAACAAAGTCCAACTTATCAAGATTTACAACTTGAATTTAAGTTAGTCTAAACGTACTACAAACTACAAGACCTTGCTCATTTTTGGTAATTGTTTTTGTAAAAAAAATATTTGAGGTCAGTTGTAAGAACAGTTTGAGTCCCATTTATTGTTCAGGTTCAACATCTGTTGCTGCAATAAGAAAGATTATATTTATACTTGATTACCAAAAACTTGCGTGGATAGTTTGTACTCAACCAGTGGTGCAGCCCTCGACAAGAGATGGCTGCCTATGTTGCCCTTTGGAATAAATAATTATCGACCTACATATAAAACAGCAAATTATAAAACAACAAACGGTGGGCAACCTATTTTTGCCGTCTACATTTCCATTAAGTTTAATTTCATAAATCCAGCGCAAATTGTGAAGTTGCACTAGGAATTTCTTTTTTATGGTGCAACTACATAGTGACTCGGGTCTAACCAATGATTAGTAATCATTGATGAAATCAAGTTTGACAGATTCTAGACATTACAAAATAAATGAACAAAAAAAATGACTGCAAGGATATGGCATTTTATTAAAAAGTGCTTGTTTTGTGCTTTTCTACCACAAAATGACAACTATTTCCATAGTTTTCCTATGAATGCTTTCTAAAAAAAAAATCTGCCCAAATTTTAACAATCTGCCTAAAGCTGTTTTTTCACCCCAACGTGTTCAAAAGAATTGAACCTTCCCCAATCTGGCAACACTGAATCCTGTCCAGACATAGCTAAAACCTAGTCTTGCACAATGCATCATGGATATAGTGTCAGCCCAATATCAACATGCACTATATTCAAATTGCCAAAGATTGTTTGGAATGGAATAATCATTAGCTAATATATTCCAAGAGTTAACTAGCATTTTACAAGTTAATGTAATATTTACCCAGCAGATGTCATTTCCATTACCAGACACAAATACCATTGCCCAAAATACTAAAGGTCACAAGATTGTAGTGGACAAGAAAAGGAAAGAAGAAAATGCGCATATGTCGCCACTGATAGTCATAGCAATATTTTCTAACATTGTGCAGCTTTAGTGTGAATGTTTCTCCTCAGACTGCTTTTAGTGGAGGCCATGGACAGCGTGACTGTCTGAACCTGATCAAACCTGGGACATATTGAAAGAAATTATGAGAATACTACTACTCATGCAGGAAATTACCTACATGGCTTTTGGTAAAAAACAAAAAAAACAAACAAAACTAAACAAACCACTGTGTGAAGTAAATGCATCTTTTTGCATGCGAAGTTGAAATCAGGATGGATTTCAACGCCATGTTGATCATTGTTGTTACACTGGTTACAATTGCGAGGTCCAGACCTGTACAGGGCCTCTGCCCCAACACTCATCCAAGCCATTTATGATTGTACCATCTGTACAAGCAAGAGAGACCAGAAATGCTGCCAAGTGCAAAGGTCATTTATTATTCTCTACCGGAGATATAACAATTTGAACTGCTAGTGTTTAAAAATAAATCCCAGCACATTGGCTTCATGATGTCTAATTGGAGGATGACAAAGGCCAGCTTTTCTAAAGGACAAAATCCCACGGTGTTCTTAAAACACAAACTGCTAGAGGTTTTCCTTTTCTACTAGTTTTACTTAAATTCTGACTTTTACTATAACAATACCATAACTGTATTTAAATGTGCACTGTTTGGCTGATCCTTGGTAGTGAACACATTTTAACACCTTAAAACATTTGTTTACATTATAAAGATCAGCATAGGATTAAGTTAGTGCAACATAGAAACATACATAATTCCTGGCAACTTGTTTGATCTTTTGTAGCAATAGAAACTATTCCAGTCATGAATTATAAATTAGTTCTGTTCCTGATAGAGAAATCAAACAAAATTAAATCACTAAGCAAATTTTTGGGAATTCAAAAAAACTCACTTTAATTACAAGCTTCTGGAAATAAAATACTAGCATAAAGGAAACCAACACACAGCAAGACAATATACCAAAATACTATAAGTAAAAGTCCTAATAACCATATGTTTTGGGAATGTTTGTACTCTTCTGCTTCGGGTTAACATCAAACATAAGCTGCATATCCTCTGCTCCAAAAGTCGGATTTCCCACTCGCAAAATCAGAATTTTTTTTTTCAAACTCCTACTTCACAGCTCCTCGCATCAACAATAGTAAGCTGCGGTGGAAATATGTTTACTTTACAACAAACACTTGCATGCATCTGAAATCACTGCTACAGGTAGAGCCTGAAACTCTAAACTGACTAAATTAAAGGTGGTGTTTACATGTGGAAAGTACAGCTTAAAACATACTTTATTTCTAAGAACACAAACAATGGCTACTTGCGTGTCACCATTTTGGAATCTAACTTCAACTATGTTAACTGGAATGTAGTCAATTGGGTTTGATGTCATTCACAGCTCCGAGGTAAATGAAATAGATTTAATTTTATTTATTTAAACAACAAAATTTTAATTGAAACTTTTTCTTCTGGCTGGCAGCTGCCATTTTGACAATGGAAAAAAAAAACGTTACGGCTAAAGTTTGAACATCTTGCAACTTCTTTGCCTAAAGAACTTTTTCTTTCTGCATTAGCACCAGCAAATACACAACCAGCAAATTACATAAATAATTAGTGTATTTCAATCCCAGCAGTCCTGGTTTTAAAGTGAAAAATATTCCTTGGTATGACTGAAAGCTAGATTCCATGTCAGCATTTAGTTAAAAATACTTGAACTTAAAAAGGCTGTAAAAACAAGGTGATTGCAGCAGAAAGAAATACAGCCATTTGGCTGGGTGTATTTCACCATTAAACTTTTTTTAATGGTGAAATGTCACCATTAAAAAAAGTTGAGAATCTGCTTTAAACATTCTTTCAACATTTTTTTATTTTTATTTGAAGTTAGATGAGGTGGACAACAAGCTGTTACAACAGCAAATAATTCATGTGAATTGCTCCATCACCTACAAGTTTCAGCTGGAATATGAACATACTCAACTGGTGCTGTTTGAGCAGCGCAGTTGTTAAATGGATAATACTCACAGTGTGAGATGATTAAAAGAGTCTTCACTTATAATGAACAAGCAAGGATCACTTCAAAGAAGCATGAAATATTTGACGTATTTTTTAAAACTAGGTTTTTAACCAGTTTGTTTATTATAGCTCTGACACAAATTTAACACACTGCAACTGTGAGGCAGCTTTGAAACGGGAATTTAAGTGCAACACTTCCATTGATTTGATATCCATTATTATAAAAGGGCAGACGTCACATGTACTGTCTTTTTTTGCACAGCTGTTTCTATATAAAATCCAGAAGAAAAAAAGGCAAAGTGACCAATTTCTGAATGACAGGATATGAAGATTAGTAAGCAAGTCTACCTCCAATGTCGAGGAATAAACGTTTTGAAACGTGAATGCATGTATAAGGAAAAAAACAAACAAACATGATACTCTGGGAAGGAAGTGGTGACAGGGAACTTGGTTTTAAACAGACACAGAAGTTTCAAAACTTACCTTGAATACATAACACTATTTTCAGTGATAATATAGTGCAAAATGACAAGATGTGTAATTAGAATACTAACGTGTGTGAAATAGTTTGTGTTTAAATCATTAGGTAGATGATGGTGCAATTTTTTTTATTTTATTTTATTTTTTTACTTTTCACAGTAGATAAATTAAAATAAGCTCCATGTGAGCAAGAAGGAAAAAATCAGCACTATTACAGACCCAAGCCACATAATCCTGATGGGTAAAAGTCAAAATAAGAATGTAATCCCCTTAACATCCTGCATCTGCAGATTAAAAAATAAAAACAGACAAGCTGATGATCCTTACTGTAAAAAAAAAAAGAAAAAAAGTTGTCTAATCTGGTTATAATCACATGGTCATAAACCTATGACATTTATGGCAAAACTAGGCATGTTTTTTTCTTCTAAAGAATGGTAAACTCAGAGCCCCAACACTGCACAGATGCAGAGCAGATGTATTTAGTGTTTGATCTGTGGGTTACTTTCAGGTCACACTAACCAATTTGAACTGAACAGAGCAAACATTCACAACAGGTTCTATAACTCGATGTTATAGAACCTGGCAGATCAACATGTTAATATAATATACAATAAGCACATGTAATAATACAGCTAGAACAGAAACCACATTTAACATGGCGCAGTATAATTAGGGATTTAAGATGAAGCAGGAAAACAGTAAATTTAACATGAATATTTGTTGAAATATGTCATTTTAACCTAAATGTGCAATAGCTAAACTTTGAGATTAAGAAAAGGATAAATTTGATCAATGTATATTAACAGGTGAGAAAATAGGAATAGGGTGAAAAGTTATTTTCCTTCAAAGCTAAACTCACCAAGTTTAATAATGATTTGATAGCTTTCCTCCCCTTAAATTCACAGTACAGTCAAAGAACAATTGATTGCATTTCTAGATATATAGTCCTACGCAAGTCAAAATGAATAAAATATCAGTTAAAATCTTTAATTAATGTGCATTTACAATACTAATATATATTTTAGTTAAAAGTTTTCATTCAACTCTTATTCAGTCAAGATGTGACTGAATAAGAATTCTTCCCCTATGCTATCATATATCTGTAGTATGCATGATAGGATAATCCAGCGGCAGCAAAAAAAGAAAGAAAGAAAGAAAGAAAAAAATATTAAAAAAAAAAAAAGAAAAAGAAAAAAATATTTATTAAATACACATTTTGTACGTTTATCTAATGCGAAAAAAAATCAGACGCCCGTAGCACGCCAAGCCTGAATCCATCCGCTGCTCGGCAGCTGCCTCTCTCTGTCTGAGAAAAAGCGGTGATGATAAAGGCTTTGAACGCCATCTTGTTCATTGCAGCTGCTTGGGCCCTGAATACAGGAACCCATTCATTCGAGGAGGCGGAGGGAGGGGGCACACTGGCAAAATGAATTCATCTTTGTAAACCAGTAAATGCGACTAGCTCTTTGGGGTAAACTAGCCATTTCCCAAACAACTAGTAATCCACTGTAGGCAAGGGATATTCTTTGGATGGATCCGGTCACCGGTAAATAACTTGGTAAAAGCAACAAGCTCAGTGCATTTTTTTTTCCCTCGGCGGCGCTCAGCGTGGCTTCCTGTGACAACTCGATGCTAAGCCCACTTTCGAAACACCCGACTCTGAACTTAAACATTCAGTGCTGTTTGTTCGGTCTAAAACCCTTATGATGCCCGCCTCTGAGGCGTCTGTGACTCCATGCTACATCGTGGTGCCCATTCTTAAGGCTAGGTCTTAAAACGCTATGGGGCTGCGCGGCCCAACGGGGGCATGATTACCGTAGCTGCTAACAAGCTGACCTGCTACAGACCCGTGATCAAGATAAACAGATTGACAAAATCCAATTAGACAATCTTGTTTTCCTATCATTTAAAGAAGAAGTTCACATTAAGGTCGAATAGTACATTGGCGAACTTAAAACTGGTCTGAAAACACACAAAAGTAAAATGGCTATCATCTCCAACAGGTCAGAACAGCGGTGGTTGTGATTTTTTAGTGAGGTCTTATAGCTGTGTAGTGACATCTGCATATAAAGCAAGCCCTCGGTTAACTAATAATTTGTTTTCACACAAACGATAGACATCTGTGTTAACCGAGTGCGAACATAAATCTGTGACATATAACAGTCATAACCCATGATAGGTTTAGTTTCGATTCAGTGAAGTAAATACCGTACGATCAACTAGTCAGTTTGAAGCTTAATGTGTCCACGGCTGGAAATGCATGCACTCCTGATTTCATTTAAACAAGATTTTTATTTTTAAGTGATGGGTAAAGTTGTCCCTTTTTGATAAGGATACAATTATCGAGTTCTCTTCGCTGTTTTCGTAACACATACAAGCACCCAGATCAACAATCAAACCATACAAATATATTTTCTGACCATTGCCGGCGACTTACAATGGACGGAATACAGAATAGTGGGGGTGGTAGTGATACTGCTGGCGAAGTAGCCATTTTTAGACTTCCTTCGTTGTGAATCCATGATGCTGTGAAAGCCCTATGCGAGTGAAAGTGAATCCAAACTACTCTAGTGTTTGGTACAGTTATGCAATCTTTTAAATTAGCCACTTTTTTCATATCGCCAATGCTGCTTGCAATAATGTCTTATGAGAACCTAAGGTGTTAGCTCACAAGGTGGTATTCACTGAAGATTTGTGGGGAAAATGTTGAAAAATTGAGAGTAACCAAACTCTACAATGCTGGTGATAACTGAAATAAATAAAATGTCTTGACTGTAGCAGGAAACGAGGAGTATTCTGGTAGATTAAATCGAAAAGCTGATTTAGTGCAGTGGAGAAAGCTAATAAGAGGTGAGATACCCGGACGTTAGAGGGGTGCTAAGCTAACTGAACTGCCACACATATCCTGGCAATTAGTGCCAACTAAACTCCACTGGCCTTCCTATTCACCTGGCAGAATGGTTAGTTTATTTAATATTTTTAAAAGCTAAAGTTAATTAGCACTGTCGCTGAGGCAATGAGTTAAGTTTATCTTTCAGTGACCCCCACCCACAGTCTTGGCACCAATAACTAGCCAACGATAGGCTAACGGCAGCTAACTAAACGGAGGAGCCACAGAGCCAAGTTTAACCCTTCTCGCTCATCTTCCCTGCTCGAAAGGCTAGCCAACTACAGTTAATGCATTTCCTGAAGCGCAAACACAAGTATCAATACATGTCCTTACCCGCTTTCAGTTGAAGGTATCCGTTGTTTGTATCACATTGACTGGAAACAGTTAGGTGTTGTCTCTCCTCTCTCAGTCCAGGCGCTCAGATTTATCAAGTTTAGCCTCCGAGGAGCGGCACTCCCCGAACCCAGTTTTTTAACCCGCTGAAGGGGGAGACACACCGGCACAGAGGCGCAGGGACGAGGCGTTTTTAACCCAGACAGACGAGTCAAAGTCCCGTTTATTTGTTCCAAGGGTTCGACGCAAATTCCAACTTATTGCAAATGTCCCTTCTTGTCTTTCCCAACCGTCGTCGTCCCTTCTGTTTCTTCCTTCACGCCAGGATCTCAGTCGCTTCTTCCTCCGGCCATCAAACAGCAGAGATGGGCGCGGTAACCCTGCATTCAGCTCTGGGAAACCCCACGTTCACGGCAGCGTCACAACGCACGGCGAAGGGTCGGCGACCACTTCGACAGATCAGCAAATACTGCCATCTTCGGTAACAAAAGCACACTTAAAAATTACATTTACATACAAAAATTGATTTAAACCAATAAATGTGTTATTTATACGAATTTAAATTCGGCAAATAACTAGGTTAGAGGACAATCACACACGGAAGCAAGTTTGAACACTGGTTGTCAAACAAGAAGTTCCACATTTTCAGTTTCTAAAAGGTAGACTCAACTGTGAAACAACAAAACCACTTCACTTAATTATCAATAGTATAGTTCTACATAAAACACAAAAAATGAAGAGGTAGTTTTACAAAGAACTCAGAAATACATCAGCTGCATAAATGAAAAAGTGGAAGATTATAAAATGGTAAATTGTTACATTTTTACACCATATAATTAGAGGTAACAATTATGAATAATTTTATCCTGCACAATTCAACTAAAAAAATAAACCATTCAGCCTGAGAAGACAACAACAACAACAAAATGCTGCAATAATCTGATTTCACTTCAACTTTATTTATAAATCAAATTAAACAACCAGTACAGGACTAAATGTTGTACAGTTACATAGGCTAAAAACAAGCAAAAAAACATTAAAGCAAAAAGTACAAAAGTAAACAGCCCTTTATAAATGCAGATATATATATATATA
>NW_006800215.1:83384-100912 GCF_000485575.1 Poecilia formosa
CATCCATCCATCCATCCATCCATCCATCCATCCATCCATCCATCCATCCATCCATCTATCTATCTATCTATCTGATTTTTGGGTTTACTCAATGTTTTCTTTTCAAATACTTATTTTTATCAATGCATTTTTTTAAGAAAAATCAAAGACACTAAATGCTTGAAGATAAAAAAATAAATTTTACGCTAGAATTTTAATTAACTGAGTGCGTGACAGCAAGTTGCTTTTTATGTGCGATATGAAAATTGCGGTACGCTGAACTGTTACCTCAGAAAAACCGGCACAGTTTCATTTGAAATTCAAAGCAGACGGGCCAGCTTTCCCCACACACACATGCTGCCAGCCAGGAGAGTCTTCCAGAGAGTTTGGAAAAAATAAAAGTATTGAGTTCTAATTTGTGACAACGGTACGTTCCCACAAATTCACTTGATTTAATTTTGATCGATTTTTATTATTCACACTCTCAGAATAAGCTGTTATGTAAATAAGTGTGCCTGTGAATTGTATTTATCTGCATTTGTCGGTCTTTATGTTCAACAGATTAATGTGTCTGTGCTTTTGTTTTGGATAAAGTAATCACTGGGGATTCATGTCCTGTGGGTGGGCCATCACTGAAACACAGTGAGGACTTAATCATTATTACCGGTTCCTCCAGGCAGCGTGCTCCAAGGAGGAGCTAATGCTCGGTGGGTTAAGGCGTTACTTGGAGACATGGAACACTTTGTGGTCCTCTGAGGCAACAAAGTGTGCTTTGGGTCCAGTCCGATGGGGGATGAGAGCAGCAGCGGCAACAGCCTCGGTTTGTAAGATGAATGTTCTTGAACGTTCCCTGATAAGTCTGTCTTCACGCACGAAATGAATAACGCTAAATAAGAATAATACAAAAAAGGGGAGACTGATATTATTTCTT
This sequence comes from Poecilia formosa, assembly GCF_000485575.1. Lineage (NCBI taxonomy): Eukaryota > Metazoa > Chordata > Actinopteri > Cyprinodontiformes > Poeciliidae > Poecilia > Poecilia formosa. Next base: position 84,295 of record NW_006800215.1, read on the forward strand.
AAAATATTATTTTGCATATTTGGGGACGCATCTGTTTTTATGAGAAAAATGAGATTTTCTCACATATAAATAATCAAAGTGACATCTACCGGCATATAGGGATGCCTTCTCCAAGAAGAAAAAGTTGACACGAAGAAGAACATAGACTTGTGTAAAGAAAAAAAAACAAAACACAAAAGCAAATATATGCGTCCCTGTGGAGGTATGTAAAGGAGTACCATCGTTTGATGTTCTGTTCAATTGCAGTGACGCATAACATAGTTAGATTTTTAAAATAATAATAAAAAACTACATATATTAAAGAAATGTTGAAGAGAGACAGGTTTGAGTGTGGGTTTCTAGTGGGATTCAGGTTAATGCCGCTAAGATTCAGTTGTCCATGGATACGCCCCACGCCTGTTTGGATACATGTGTTGTGGAGGGTCTTTAGTACAGCTATAAAACCCCAGGGTCCTAATTCAGTTACAACACATCCAGTTTTTTAACTGTGTTACTATGACGACCCTCATCAGCTAACACAGGCTGCATAATTTAATCGGTTACATACAATAAGAACTTTGCAAGCCGACACCGTTGCGACTTTTTTTTTCAAATCTTGTACGTGATTAAGTTCTGGAGGACGTCTGTAGGGACACTGCTAAGAAACATATGTATTTCATTTGTGTGTGCTTTAATACATTTCTGTTCACATTCATATTTACAGAGATACGTATCCTAGTTAGCCTGAGTGTGCAGCGTAAGTAGCACTATCTTAGCGTATTAGGAAGAGATCAGGGGAGAAATCAGATTAAAAAAAAAAGAGGCAAAACAGCAACACAAATATCGTCTCATATAATCTAATAGATTTCATAAAACGAGTGACATTACACGAGGCTAAGCTCTTAATGACCTTGCTTTTTATAGGCAGGTTAGGATACAGTAATCTGATTTATTATAATCTCCAACAATCTCTGATAAATGCTTACTGCATGCATCTCAGACAGAGGTCAGCTCCTATTGGTCCATTACAAGGCATTAGTGACATCTGCTGTTCAGATGTGCAGGGCCTTATTAAACAAGTTGAACACGCTTTCAGGGTTAGTAAGAGAGGATTTGATATGAATGTAATATATAATTCGGGAAAATTCTGGGCTAAAGTTTGTGCCAGAGCTGCTGGGCACCTCATAATCCTGGAGACAAACACAAAGAACATGTATGTATTACAGGAAATGACAAGAGTACAATCCGCATATTGCATGTTTCCACCCTAGGAAGATTGTAAAAACTGAGCTACCAAACAATTGTCTGAAGAGGTTCTTAGAAGCAGCAATACTTCACTAAAACTTTCAAAGTAATGTGCTTGGGAAATACATTTTCTGAAATGACTGAAACATTTGTGTTGGTAAATAACAAGCAAGCTTTTAATAGTAGCAACCCACATCCAATGCACCACATCATGTTTAATTGTGATTGATTACGGCCTTAAAGCATATTGATGCGCCACGCGCAACAAGAAACATGTTTGTTACACCATGTGATGTTCGCTATGTACATCTTCAAAACGTTAGCTTAGCATTCCTTCTTTATATTGTCAATTGAACTTGAACTACAATTCTCACCAGAATAACTGATCTTGTGAGAAATTGATCACAAGGCAATTTTTTTTCAAAAACATTTCTTATAATGACTAGATTGTGAGTTGGATATCTCTGAATATTTTTCAGCCACAACAGTTGATCTTTGCTCATCCCCTGAGGGTAGCTTAAAATAAAAAGGCCTTACTGGCATATTATATGCATTTTAAAAAACAGCTTAAGATACTTCAGTCAATTTAAACACACTGGAATAATAATTGCAGCACCAGTGTTTCTTAACATGGGATTTATTTCTACTCTAAATATTTGCTCTCAAATAAGATGTGTATTTTTCTAAACTTAGTTTAAGAATGAACTGCTGCTATAAAATAGTTTATTTTAAGACTCTTCACATGCTTATAAGGAACTTCAGTAATTGTGAGGCACTGCTTTTGAGTTTCTAAAATGTAGAGCACACACACACACACACACACACACACACACACACACACAACATTATGCATAATGCAAGTGTAGATCCACTTACTTCTGAGAAGGTCCATCACCACTGAAAGTTAAAGCTAAAAAACCCCCCAAAAAACAGTGTGGATAAATTTTTAAAAGTAGCCTGCAGCGGCTAACCCAACCCGGCCCCCAATGTTTCAGCACAGTCTATCGTACATGTTGCCCGTGTTTCCATATAGATTTTTCTCGAAAGTTTCTGTTTATTCATGAAATATTAATACTATTTATTTTTAATACACAACTTTGGTTTTACATGCCATAAGCAAGAAGCAGCTGCACAAGTAAATAAACAGTTTTCAGATGGCAAACAATGCTTTTCTTTTTTCATCAATTAAACCTGCATTTAATGCAAATATAAAAAAAAGTAAGTGGTGATATTTCAACTAAAAACATCTCCAAAATGGGTTTTGGCTTCCTGGCTTCATCAGTATTTTTATTTATCCTATATTTATCAGCACACTTGAATTATTTTGTCTTTATCAGAGCTGTTCATTTGGTACTATTAGCTCCCTCTAGTGGTGGAAATCACTTCTACAGTCATATGCTGTACTTCAGTCTAAACATAGTGATAGTTTTCTTTCCCACTCCATAATGTACTTTACTGCGGGCAATATTTGCTTTCCCAACTATTATTCTAGGAAATAATTTGCATATTTCATTGGCGTTCACTCATCATTCAGATTTTTATTTCTTTTTGTGTAAACTAGACAAACACAGCTTTATAGTGTTTTTTTTTATAGTGTTTACATTTACAGCTTTAGCTGTTCTCATGTTAGAAATTTATTCAACTAAAATAGTTCAAATGACTTTGTGCAAAAGCATTTTTTTCTGCACATACTGTTTAGTTCTTACCGTTCAGTTTTTATATGGCAGCACTTTCATGACCACGACAGCAAATCTTTGCTTTACTTCTGTTTTTTTTCTAATCACAAATTTATAAATTTGTGCATCATCCGTTTCTTGACTCTCCAAACAACGCACGATTTTTTCTAACCACAAAGAGCAAAAAAAATAAATAAAATAAATTAATTAACTACCTAGAAATCAAAATAATAAAAACAGCAAAAAGTTGTGGAACAAGGTTTTTCCACTGATCTGCATCCATTTCCTGTATTGGTCAGTCAGCAGCGGACGAGACAAAAGCCATCAGCGTCACTTTGTAAACTGTGACCTCATCACTCTTCACGGTGAGGGGGACGCACACCTGGACGACCTCAAAGGGCTGAAATAAGAATCACATATTTACCACATACATTCAAGACATGTTCTGCCAGAATAGAGATTCTCTATGTAACCCGCAGGCAGGGATTAGTCAATTCACATAAAACAATATGATGTTCATATATTGCTTATCACCAGGTTGTATTGTGTGGATAATTATGTAAATGATTGAGGAAAGAAAATAAATATTTTTAACCCTGAAGCCACTAAAACTTAACATACAAAGAAATCTTCTGTACCCATCATCCTGTGATGAGTTTCTGTGTAAAACTCATCGGCCCAAATTTTTATGATTATAAACAATATTTAAGTATTGGCATGAATTATGAAGTTATAGTCAATTTCTTTGGGAACAACAAGAATTATTTTGGTTGGGGGACGTAATAAAACTACCATGCAACAGTTCATACCTTCTGAATAAATATTAATGTACAGCAGTTTGCATGAAATAAAGCAATTTTTCTTTAGTGGATACGGCAACAAACTCTCACCAGCCTAATAAATATATTTATTTTATATTTAGTAAAATTTACAATATCACATTCATGTATACATATTTTTGTGTAAATCTTATATAGCTTATGGTTATATTTGTATTTACCAATATTTAACACTTTGGATGGAGTAGCTTTCAGTATATAAACTATTGTACTCTGTTGAGTGTCCTGAAAATTGAGTTAAATTCTTTGTTATGTGAAACACAAACCCAACTACCAAAGGGATCTGATTGGTAAGCCTTCAGCTTTATGCAGAACAAATAAGGTAGATTTGTAAAAAAAACAAAATAAAAAAAAATATATTTTTTTTTAGTTTGAAAAATAGATTTCTATGAAAAAAATGACTGGCAACCAGTCATAATATTCGTTGTTGTGAATATTATTGCATCCCTCTCCTGCTGAAACTAGTTATACCAATTGATCTGAGCCTCACCTTATATGTACTTTGAGGTGTCCATGTGATGGTGACAGAACAGCTGCTTCCTGCCTCCACGACGCCTTTAGCAGGTTCCAGGTGAAAGCCCTGCTGGTGCACGGCTGCCAGGTCGTCCCAGTGAAACTCACCACTCTGGAGAAATAGGAAGACCAGCGGTAACTCCTTTTGGTCATCATTGCACAGCAACGTTTGAAGAAATGTTTCTCCCCGTCAGATGATGAAACATAACATGCGTAAGTCGTCTTTGGCGTGTTCTGCCAACACCCCGGTACCTTCTTGTCGGCGTGTGGGGAGCTGATGCAGCCCACCTGCAGTTCCCTGACGGCGGGCCTGATGACCCCTGCTTTGCAGCTGGCCACCAGAGTGACGAGCAGAGGGATACACGGCGTCTCCTCCGCCTCTGTTAGTGGAAGGAAGATGACAACTTCAGTCCTTCACGTACACGTAAGCGGTAATTTGCAAGACACTCCATTTCAACATATTGGCGAAAAAGTTGAATACCGCACATCATTTTCCTTCTGTTTCTTAATTACACCATACTTAATAATATCCCATTAAAGTTTGCGGCTGTAAGCTGTAAAAAGCAAAAATAAAAAATTGTGAAGAAGTTCAAGGGACATGAATACTTTTTCAAGGCTCTCTAAGACGTCACAATGTTACGTTCAGCTTCCTATGACCGGCGTAGATTACTTCATGGCCAAATTCATCCGTTTTTAATTGATAAATCATAAGCTGTCTCGAAGACAGCCATCGCATTTATAACATTTTCCTCTAATAAAATGCAACTTTCATCAGATCATATGTAGTCACCGTCAGGAAGAGACACAGACTGATCGGCCTTGATACCTGTGAGTTGAGGATGAAGTGGGGTGAAGTCAGGAAGAAGAGAATCAATGGGTACCGATAAAAGATCCACTCCACTCAGATACATGTTATGTGAAGGAACTGCACCCTTCAGATCTATCTCACAGACTTTACACTGTAAAACAGGCACATGGTTAAAGTGGTAACATCAAGACGGCTAAAGTGTAATTAGGACTTTTAAAACAAAACTGAATCGGCAGTAGAAAAGTTTAAGTCACCACTTCGAAAGAAAAGATCTGATTTTAAAAAACAGAAAATGTGTTTGTATGTCTGTGAATGTGTTTGCCGTTCTGCTCACCTTATTTAGCAGCTCTATGGTGAGTCTGTCTGTGTAGCAGAGGGAAGAATGGTCAGGCTGAAAAGTGACAGTGATGTCTTGTTTCTTTCCAGGAGCAAGGCTGCCCTCTAGTGGCTGTACACCAAAGACACTTAGCCCGCTGTAGTTCTGTGTTCCTAGTCAAGACGGAGAGTTTTACAGTGGCATCAGCGTCAGACAATCTTACAGATCAGATTTATGATAGAAAAAGCTGAGGTCAGAGAGTCAAACATGGCTTCAACGTCTCAAGTTTGAATGACAATGATAATTTGAACCCTGAATCCTCCATCAATTACTCTCTTTTTACTCACTGGAAGGTTTATCCACCTTTTATTCATCTAATTAGTACATCTGACACTGTTTTGATGGGCAAACAGAAGACAAGGATTGGTCTTTACTTCTGAAAATGTAATTTTTAAACTTGTCAGGTTACACAGCCAATAATTTTTCACATCTTACCCACAGCTGGGTGGATCTGGGTGTCTCTATGTCCATCCAGCAGCAAGGCTACCCTGTCAAATCCATGCTGAGGACTGTTGAGAGAGTGACTGGCCAGCATCACTCTGTATTCCACGGTCTCAGCTGAGCGGTTCGTTAGCTGTTGGGAAGAAAAACAGAGGAACCACATTGACAAATTTCATGAGATCACAACGTCAGTATCTTAGTCTTCAGGCCCTCTAAACAAATAGAATATGCTTAGTTATTTGATTTTTTTTTTCTTTCGTTCCCTCTGTGCATATGTCTCAGCCCTTTTTAAAATCTTTTGTTCACCCCAACCACACATCATAAGGTCACATTCAGCTCAAAACATTTAAAATGACTGGATATAAATACTAAATGTTCCCTACCTGAATAAAAGTACTCATTTTAAAGGCTGTGATTTATTTTTTATTTTTTTACATTTTATAGGGAGAATTTGCTGTGGCATTAAGATGAATCAATTTCAATAATTATAATAATAATAAAACTACTATATAGCTTTTGAATGAAATTAAACATGTTAAACAAAATTGTTCCAAACTAAAAAGTGACAACTCGCCTTGAAGTGTTGGGAGACGACGTCTTTCTCCAACGCGTAGATAACGTTAGGGAGATCTCTAGAGTGAGACGAAGAGACAAAAGGAAGTGCACCCTCCCCTCGAAGAATGATTTCCAAAACCATTTTCGGGGCTCGCACCTGGAGTATTTCACTATACTGTGGAAAATAAAAGGCAGGGTGGGTAACGTACAGCTACCGATTCATAATGAGACGCTGTTTATTTAAGTAGACTCAAGTTATTTTAAATGAACTCACCTTTTTTTCCAAGGTTGGACTGAAAGCCACGACCAAAGTGTGTTTTTCTCCAGGATTTAAGCCTCTCATAGCATTGAGCAGAGAAAAAGGACCATATATGTCCAACAATGAGGACGTTAGCTTGCAAATGGTTAAAGAAAAAAAGTTGACAGAAAAAAAAAAAAAATATATATATTATATTATATATATATTATGCTTGAATTAAGGGCAACAAAGCACGATCCTTTTGTCTGCAGTTCTAACACCTGTCAGGTCTTATTTTGGAGTTTTACTAGGTCAGGGTGCAAGTGTTGACTGCCAAACATTAAGTTTCAAGAAGTAAACATGAATCTGCCAGTGGGCGTAATACGAACAACATCTCATTTTTACCATAGTTGTGGAGCACTGATTAAGTTTTAGAAAGTTGGTAGGGAGTAAATAATAAAGATCAGACATGGAGTTGTCCTTTCCCTCTAAATAATACTATTTTTATAATGCAGTTTGTACAGTTTTCACAAGCGACATTTTCAAGAGCATAAGCAAAAAGCTGTTCATTGACCGAAGTGCTAAGAGACTGGCTTAAAAGTGTCAATGCAAAAGTAAAAAGCAATTGCTCACTGTGTGGAATATTTATATTTCATTTAAAACATATTTGCTTGCCAGCATTTAGTAAAATCTGACTTTAATAAGCATGTTTACATTTTCCTGGAGAAAGGATACTTCCACAGGCTCCTCTGAAATGTTCTGAATTGTCAACCTTTCAACCACTCTGCTTCCTACGGATGGAGCCAAAAACACAACGTAGCATGTAAGGACAAAAAGAAAGACAGGAAAAAGGATGTTGAAGTACTTCAGATAAACATCTGTCCGTCCATCGGACGGATGTTTATCTTTTAGGAGATCAAACCATATCTCACCTACGTAAACTTGACGGAAGTCTAAGACGTTTTTGCCATTGCCAGAAGTCACCAGCAGAGGGGGCTGTACGGCGAGACATTCCAGCTTCAGGTGGAGCGTGTTTATGGCACTAAGGGGATCAAAATAGGCAATGAACAAGAACGAGAAACGTTACTTTGAAACTTTGCTGGATGAATTCATTTTGGTTCATAAGCTAGCAAAACATAAATATAACTTTTCAAAAGAAAACAAAAATGTTTATTTGAAGCTTACCATATTTTATGTTATTGTCTAGAACTGCAGTTTCTATTACTTTATGTAATCTAACATCTACTCTGCAGAAATGGACCTTCTTTTTCTTTCTTAAGCACTCATTCACTCATTGAACCACAAACTATGAAAGCTTACAGTTCTATTACCTCCATGTTGGCTGGACATTTGCCTCTGGAGGATCTCCGTCTGACACAAAGCAGCAAACGATGTACTCTTTGTAGGATCGGCTGAAGGAGCGCAGCAACAAGTCCCTGGCCTTCCTATACAGTTCACACCTTTAAAAAAGTAAATTATTACTATGTGAATAAGGAGACTTTTACTGGGTCTCATGTTTCATGTTTCTGCTAGATATTTTTTAACAAGGGTAATTAACTTTCCAATAAAAAAACCAAAAAAACAAAAAACAAAATACAAACTCCTTTTAGCCTGGACACTTATTAAGACCATACTAATAAAAAAAAAATATATTTTGTGAGAATAAAGTAATAATATGAGGATAGTTGTAATAATATGTGAAGAAAGTTGGTGTATTCTGACTTTATTCAAGTATTTTTCTTTTTTTTTCTTTTTTCTTCACCAATTGGTGTGTATACGATAAACGTTGCAAACTGACAAGAAGCAAGAAGGGGTACTGATCTACAAAATAATCGACCAGATAATGGAACGAGTAACAGCAATAACAATAAAATAACCAATCAAACAAACAAACAAAACCAAAAGACAAAAAAAGGCAAGCAAACAAACAAGGAGGCATACATTAAAATGAATACATTCAAAACAAGAATGAAACAGAACACAATAAATTGGTGTCACAACAAAAATGAAATTGATCAATGTGTGGATTAGGATATCAATTTTTGAATTATTTTTCTGTTCTCTCATTGATTAAACCAAGTGTCACAGATCATTTTGGGAAGAAGTGGAAAAGAGAGAATAAAAGAAAGCAAACCTCCTGACTACCAGGAAAAAAAATATTGTCCAATCACCATTTTTTTTAAATCCCACAGTCTTTGTAAGGTAATAAAAGGTTTTATGCATTTACTTTGTCTCTTCCCATAAAATGTGTTATTACTGATGAACGCCATTTTTATGAATTAGAAAAAGGTACGTACAAAAGTCCCACCCCTTCACATGTGGCGTCATTGAAACGCCCTAAATGTCCTCTGTAGATACCAAAAGGAATGAATTCAGTAGAATGCAGGGGGTGGGAGATATTCAAGTTTAGAAATGTCCTCTAGAGAGGACAAAAATGAACTACTTGTAGTCAGGAGGATAAATAAATAAACAAACAAACACATATGCTGGAACAAAGAATAAATAAGTAAAGGATAACTTAAAAGAAACAAAGAAAAAAGAAAAACACTGTGGCCTTATTATTAGGCTCTCCGATAATAAGGTCCTCCCCTGGTCTTTGCTTCTGCAGTGACATTAACTTAACATATTATTTCAATTTCATACTTTTATGACTTTATTATTCTTGTATTATGACTCCATGCTCGTAATATTTTGACCTGATTCTCGTACAAGTTACCTTTACCTAACACTACGTCATAGACACTTAACTCTCTTCCAAAAATCATGATTTGCTTTTTATTAGTTACTCCTTTAGTGACTGAATACTTATTTAATGCTGCTAAACAACATCAAAAGTGAAACAAAATCTTTCAGGAAGCAAACTCACCCCGGATTCAAGCCAACTCGCTCAGCTGATTTGGAGGAGGGAGAGGATATCTCCCTCCTCTTTGCGAACCCAGGTGTCCTCCTCCCTCTGCTGTGTTCAACAGCAATGTCTCTTTTCATCTTGGACAACACAACAAAGACGTAAGGCAAGGAATACCGAAAGGCTCTGCTGGCGTGACACAGAGACAGGTTCAGAAGACGTAACCACCAACAACCGCGGGCGGTTCCTTTAGGTTGTGTAACGCCATTGATCTGCCTGAGCGACTTACAACCACAGACAGAGATAAACAAATAATGAGTAAGTGATCATTGGATGCAGACAATTAAAGCGAACAAGGCCAAAGGCCTTGCGAGAGCGACGGCAGCATCAACGCCTGCAGATAAAAAAACAATTAACTTTACGACATGTTTAGGGTACAGCAGGTGAAACGAGGACAATGGAGGTTGGGTTTGGTATTAACAGTTCTTCTGAGAACTCCTGCTTGTTAAAAGCATTATGATCAGCTGGCATATCCCTGAAATAAACACATTAATCTAAAATATTCCCACATTCCTTAAGTACTGAGACATAAGTTTTTTTTGTTTTTTTTTTAATACTTCAGCTAATGTCAACGCTCTGTTTTGACACTGTTAGTTTCTTTTTGTCGTCATCTTAGTTTTCGGTTATTTTTTCTCTTCATGTTGGAGCTTATTTCATTTAGATAAACTCAGCAGAGCCTGACACAGGGACAGCTTTATGTGTTATCCGAATAGCTACATTACTCCAGGTTATATTTCAGCTCTTACGGAGAAAATCTCAACTCTCTGTTTAGAGTGTAACTCACTGCAACAGCTGCAAATAGTTTTTGATTTATTGCATATTCAGGCTATCGTTGAGTGAAAGACGTCAGTGGAAGTGAACACATAACAGCTGGAGGCAGAACTCTACAAGTGATGCACAGGGTCAGAGGTCAGGGCGTCAGCAGTAAAAAGGCTCACTGGCAGATAAACATATGAGCTGCAGACAGCTACTGTACATTTTCACTAATCTTCATAAAATGTGAAAATGTCATTTCATAGTTATCAGCCTGTATCTATTATTATTTTTTTTTACATTTATTTCCAGAATTATGGCAACATTTTCTTTTCTGTCATTATTTGGTCAGCAGCAGAATGCCTCAAGGCAAAACCATTACCAGCTACGACTTTCCAAACTTCAGCAATTTTCACAATATTTCATAACCCTCACACAGATGGTATTTGCTCCGTGTTTTTCTGCTTTATCCTGCCTCTTTCTTTGCAAACAAACCAAATAAACATTATCAAGATATTACATGTCTTTGTTCAGCTGGTTGTTGTTTGCATGTTTTTTTTCTTCCCCCCAACAGAATCACTTTCTCTAAAAAGTATACTCAAATATAGTTACTGTAACATATTAAAAATAATAAATTACTGTTATTTAATTATTGCTGAATAAACACCAGTGTGACCTGCTATTTAGTCACTTTTCCACCGGTTTGTTTTACATTTGTGAAGGTAAAAGAAGGGAACCGAAGCGGGTGCTCAGATGTACCTCGTGTTCAGTGACTCTGCTCACTTCTGGCTCCTTCTCGCTGGTCGCCTTGGCGATACGGTGCAGACGGAGAGCCTCTTCAGTGATCGTTTTCTCCCGAAGAACAGGTCTGAACATCACCTGAACGAGGCATCTCTGTAACGCAGGAGAGAGCGACACGATCATTCCCTGTCTGTCTTTGGTGAAGTGGTGAAAAAGCTCGGTTTGCTTAAGGAGGATAAACTTTCTGCTCGCCACATTAAGCTACATTATTATCTTTATTCATGAGCAGAAACAAAAACTAAAAGAAAATGAATTGATTGTTTTAAGTTCTGTGAAGCATTTTGCCACATTACAACCACAAAGTTTAAAATATTTGATGTGGAGTAGTGCATCGCAAAGTGCAAGGGAATGATGGAGTGTTTCTCAAGATTGTTTTACAAATAAAAATCAGTAAAGTTTTCTGTGCAACTTCATGAGTCAAAGTTTTATTTTATTTTTTACTACCACCAGTCTGTTGTGGTATGTCGCTACCAGTTCTGCACACTTAGAGTCAACATTTCTTTTCCTCAGTCTTATTTTCAAAAACAGCTAAAGCTCAGTGAAAATAACACGTAAGCCTTTTTTTTTTGCCAGGATCATACCAAAACAAGGATGAACTTTAAATTATTTTATTGCAGCTTCAGCTGCATGATTAGGGTCATTGTCCTGCTGGAAGGTGAACCTCCATGCCAGTCTCATGTCTTTTTCAGCCTCTACCAGGTTTTCTTCCATGATTGCTCCGAATCTGCCTCCATCTATCTTCCCGTCGACTTGAGCCAAATTTCTGTTAGAGAAAAGCAACCTACAGAATAACGCTACCATCTCCGTGGGTATAGTGATGGGTGTGGTGTATTCATGTTAATGCATGCTTTTAGTATCCTGCCACACACACTAGATTTTAATTTAGTGTTATCAGAGTAAAGAGGGTTGAATTCTTTTTTGCACCTTGCATTTTAAAGGTGCTATGAAGTGAAATTACAATAGAATGCATTGAAATTTGCGGTTGTAACGTCATAAAATGAGCTGAAGTTTAATTTGAATGAAATTATTTGCAAGGAAACAAAAAATTAAAGGGATAATTCTTTTTTTAAACTTGCAAAAGTAGTTATTATGTTAAGTTATGGAAAATAAAAGCTCATCACCTAAAATTAAATTGAGAATAGTGCAAAAAAACAACAACCCCAAAACAAAACAAAAAAACAAATTGTCCTTCATTTTCAAATTTGAAAAGTCTCCAGCAGAGGGCATCAACAGACTACAGAAGCGTTCAGCTTTGCAGCAGGACTGTGCAAAATTGTTTACAACTGTGTTGTGACAAGATTACCAGAATCATCTTCCGCAGGCTGAAAATTATTACGATAAAATCAAACTGCAAGTTCTTCTGAAGGCTTGGTTTTCTTGGTCAGTAAAATGAGAGGTTAGGCTGAAAAACCTGGAGGAGCTGTCTTACTGCATTTTTCAGCAGCTACTTCCCCCCCCCTACCATAAGCTATCAAAATCATGTTAAAAAGAAGACAATACTGCAAATGAATTCGGCATGGCCTCACGAATGTAAACTTATACCATTGCTTATGGGCCAAAGTTCATTGTGTGCCGAAGTCCTGAAGGAGATGCCAACATGCACCTAAAACCTTTGCATTGCATGGATGTGCTCATACAGAAAAAAAAAAAAAAAACCTCCCCTCACCTAAAACATCCTTTACATTTACAGACAAACACAACAGATAATCTCATCCACCTCGCCAGGGAGAAGGCGTCCGACTGAAGGAGATATGCTGATGTCGGAATCTTTTGGTAAGCTGAAGCAGAACAACCTGGGAGCTTCAACTGCTGAGATAACTTTGAAGAGTCGAGTTGCAGCTTCTTTATCTTGGTAGTTAGTCAGGTAAATCGTGGCGGTGGATTTGTCACCTACTGGCGTAGGTCTGAACTGAATCAGAGAGTGGGACAGCACCAGCGGTGGATGAAAACCCACACCTCGACAAGGCAGCACAAAGTCTCTGATGAAACATTAAAAAAAAAAAAAAAAAAATAAAAAAGACATTTATCTTTCTATAAGCAAACATGTGGGACAATCACTCAAAATCAGGAAGGGAGTAAAAATGAACCTGTCAATTCCAGATTTGCAGCGGAGTTGGAAATTATATTCTATAGGTTTTTTAGGTCTGAAAATCAGGTCGAGCTCCAGGGTCTCTTGAGGAAGCAGAGTGCCGAAGCCATCGTAAGGTTGGACCTCAATATACTGCAGAAACAGAAGCAAAGACTCAGACTGAATGAGCTGGAAGTGTCTACATTTGATTCACTGGAATAAGAGTCTGAAATTACGATAAAGACATTCGCTTTCAAAGGAGGGAATCTGCATGCATGTTTTTCATAAGTTGGCTATAGCAATTGTTAACCACCATCTTTATAGATTTTATTAAATAAAGTAGTTCATGCGGAAAGGGAGGTCTTTACTTTGGTTTGTTATGTCATAAAAAAGAAAAAATATATATATTTTAAATACACATGTCTTATTTTTTATTTAAAATTTTAAATGTCCAGAATACTAACAGAAAAGTCAGTAGAAATTAGAGTTCCGAGTGGATACGTTAAACTTTTCGCAACCGGAGAATCCAATATGGCCGACTTACGTGTTGAAGCAGCATGGGGCAAAATGGTTTTTAACTTGTTAAATCTTTCACACAAACACAGCCAATCAAAATCTCCTTTGGAGAACAAGTTGGTGCTACGTTTAAATGTACAGATTGCAGAGAAGTAGGTTGCTTTTAGCTAGAATCTGTAACAATAATTAACATGGTCTCTGATGATATCAGAGAACCCTCAGATTTCAAACAACAAATATCTTTCTCAAATCACAATGTAAGAAACCAGTAGAACCGTAGTTCACTGTCATCCACTACATTATGTTAATCTAGCAAATTACTATTGATTTTTTATTTATTTTTTGTACCAGTCAGAGCAATCTAGTGGTATTTCTTTCACAGTTGTTTCAGAACCAACAAGCCATATAAACTGACATACCTCAGGAACCGCCACAAAACCAAAGTCTTGAGGCAGGATGGACATGTTGGTGAGGCGAACAGTGGTTCTGACAAAATGGTAGATAGAACAGTGACCAAAGTCCACCTGGATCTGGTCAAACTGCAGGTCTGAAGATGTGACAATAGCATGGATTGTGTATTGAGCTGGAAGCACCTAAAAAAAAAAATGCAAAAGGCTCATTTTTATTTATGGTAAACATGTTGTCACTTTACTTTGGAACAATTTAGCGTCGCTCGAGTCAACACATTTTCATTCCAGCTTTTTCTTTTGGATCTTTATTTTATTTTATTTTTTTACCATCATGCAAATGTTAACATACGGTATCTCAATATAGTTTGACTTGCAGGAAACAAATTCTTTGACTATCCTTGAACTTTTATAACTTTTCAAGTCTTGTTCATGAATTGTTAATAGGATGACATTAATGAAACATGGAGAGAAAGAACACATAGTGGACAGAAGTTTCTTATTTAAATAAATATGCACAGTATCCAGTGAGTCCATGTTTAACTTTAGTCGTTCTGCATTAGATAAATCTTTTTTTGTGCATTTTATGGATGTCTGTCATAATTGGGCAACAACATAATGTGTGGTTTTTTTTCTTGAGTGTATTAAACGTACAGTTCTAATGAGCTGTGAAAATTGAAATATAAGCACCAGATGACAGGGACCTCACTTTCTGCCTCTTACCCAAAATGTTTCCAATGCTCTAATTAAGTTAGAATACAGGATATAACATTTAAATCTAACAACACTACAAATTTTGCAAGCGTATTTTCAGTGCTGTAAAAATGTGTAGCGTCTTACAGATTCCTTTTGGTTTTTGTAGTTTTGGAACACCGACATGTTCAGGTCACACAAATTTTAATTATTTAATTCTTCAAACAAAATACTGCAAAAATGAATATTTATCTCATCAAGGAAAACAACAACAACAACAACAACAACAACAACAACAACAACAACAACAACCTAACCCTCTGTTAAAAACTAACACCCTTATGTCAAAGATCATCTCCCAGTGTCTTGATCAGATTTAGGTTAAGACTTTGACTACACCACTCAAAAATGGTAAGGTCAGTGTTCCAAGAAGCATATGGTCAGCATTACAGAAATATATGGATTCAACTTTTTTTCTGTCTCATAAGTGGGGGAATAATTATACATATGCTTGGGACTATTCTAGGAGGAGGATTAATAGAGATTTTTTTTTTGCCCCTGTAAATAGCAATCACAGCAGAATTAGAAAATAAACTCCACAGCATGTTGGCAAAAATGAATCACTGCAACATGGTGAGACAGTGAAGCCTGAAAAACCTGACTGTTTTGAGTTTAATCAATAACGGAGCTCTAAAGCACTAAACTGTGGTCATGTTTAGAACTGATTTTTTATTTTTATTTTTTTACATTTAGTAATAATTAAACAAGTAAAGTTAACAAAATGTCTTTCTTCTCCTTGTTTTGACTCAAGATGGCTTCCTCCTGAGTCATGTCAGTACTCAGCAGAGGGCCGTGTCACTGTGGCATTTCTTGCCAGCTGCTGTGTTGTGTGCTGACCAAACGGTGAGCGCATGAATGTGTGTGACTGTTTCTGACGGTTCAATGCCAGGAACTCAGGGCCTGAGGCTGGGGGCAACAGCTTTGATGCTTCACAGGAACATCCTGGCTGAGTTTTTGGCTCCTTTTCGGTGCCACATACACCTCAGTCCTCTCCTCTTTTTGCCCTTGTAGAGAAATGGACCATTGGTTGGCTG
The DNA here is from genome assembly GCF_000485575.1 of Poecilia formosa. Classification (NCBI taxonomy): domain Eukaryota; kingdom Metazoa; phylum Chordata; class Actinopteri; order Cyprinodontiformes; family Poeciliidae; genus Poecilia; species Poecilia formosa. The sequence continues at coordinate 100,202 of NW_006800215.1, forward strand.
GCAAATGAGAGCAAGGTGACGGTTTGGCAAGAAATGGAACCAGATTTAGATTTGCTCAAAAAAAAAAAAAAAAAAAAAAAAAAAACAGAAAAAAGCTGGCAGAAGCAGTGCACAAATGTTTCAACGGCTGTTCTGGGCTATTTTCTTTTATATAAAGGCAGCAGTTCACAAATTTCGAAATACTAGACAAAATATAATATAAAAATTTGACTCAAGCTTCAACTTTACAACTTTTAAACGGCCACCACGATCTTCAGTAACTCTTTTTAATTAATGAGTTATAGCAACATTTTATTTTCCTTTGGGATTATTAAAGTATTTTTGAATTGAACTGAACTGAATTTAAATTGTCTATCCAAAAGACATATCTGACCTGACCTACAAATGAAAAGGTTTAGTAAGTAGGCAGATTCACAACCACATTATGTAGCCTGTGCCATTCCAATCGAAACCAGAAGGATGCAGTTAGTAAAATAATCTCTGCACTCTGCAGGCAGAAAGAGAGCAGTTGTTAGGGTAACCTACAGTGCTCTGAATTCAGACTGCACACTGCTTTACAAACAGAATATAGAATTAGTATGGAGCAAAATCAAACAAATTTAGATGGAAATATAAAGAGATTCAATCCAGTTTCAGAAGACAATCACTGCTGGTGTCATTATTTGCCTCAGCTTCACTCACTATTGCATTATGCATCATGATCTATGATCT